>NC_065519.1:40703058-40714065 GCF_006386435.1 Epinephelus moara
GAGAGATTTAACTCCGTTTTATCAAACGTGTGCTCAGTCCACAAGATTGTGGAAATGAAGGACTTACAGCAGCTTCAGCCATTTTGTACCGCTACACGTGTTTCTATTGGGACTATGTTTACGAGCACAAGAGTTCAGCGAGCCACCGAAGGACCGCCCTGCAGATTTACTATTGATTCTGCAACGTAGGGAGTTTTTTTAAACTCTGAAATTGTATCCGCCCATCTAAACACAAAATCAGGGAGAAAGTCATCAGTCTTTAGTTAAGCAAAGCGTCTAAAGACTGACTTGTAAGTCTATAGTGTGAAGGGTGCAACTATTTGGCCAAAACAGCACACCGCACACTAACAGCTAACCCAAAGCATTTTCTTGTATGCAGTGTAAATGTGTTATTTATTCTAAACATGGTGTATTTGAATATTTCTTCACACTGGGGTCCCTAAACAGTCTTACAATTGCATTGCATAAATTGGGTTTGACTGGAAAGCTGAGACCCTTGCGGGCTCAATATGCTCAATTGTCTTCATGTGTGATAATGTCAGTCCCTACAGTAGCCATTGTAGTTTTAAACTAAACTTAAAAAATGTGACCTCTACGATAGCCTCATGAACCTTTACAACCAGAAACTAGAGGCCTTGGGCATTCAAAGGACAGATGGCTTTCATAGTTATATTGACAATAAGAGGGTTTCTGAGTAATTTCCATAACATAACCAATGGCCAAAATGGGCAATTTTTGTGGAAATTTCCAAATATCTAATGTTTTTGATACCAAATCACAGCATAGACTTTTCTATGGTGGTCTTCAATGTCTTGGTGTCTTAATGTGGTATTTTGGAGGACTACTCAAAAAGGGGTTACATTTTACAACAAATCTGAGTAATAAATGGTACCAACCCAGAAATTGCTGCAATGATTGGCACGTGTCCTCCCCAATTGATTTTATAATTACTGCCTAGCCTGCCAGGAAAACTACGTATTTTTGTTTTCACTTGTTCAGCATTTTAAGACATGTCACGTTCTGGATTAATGATGCATCAGTCTGGTTTCTGCAATTTCCAAAGGGTTACTAAACAATAAATTGATACTGATTTGTCCATTTTTATAAATGTAAAATAGAAATAGAAATAAAACCATTTTAATTACTTTTTTAAAGTTATATAAAGTTAAGATAACATTCAGACTATCTTCTGGCTTTTAAGGCCAGTTTGAACGCAAACACAAAATCCCACAACTACAAAAATAAAAAACTTGCTGCTCTTTAGCTTTAGCTAGTATTTTTTTTTTTTTTTTTCAACCAACTGTGGTTATATTTAAGAGGTTAAACACTGTGCAAAATATTGTCAGTCAGCGGGTTTGGCACAAAAACAATCTGTATCAGACTTTGATTATAAAACATTATTGGTGGAGCCTGATTGCTAAGGCACTGCTAAAATCTTTAGATCTGTAGATGGTTTGTAAGGCAGGGGATAACTTTTTGCAATGATGCAATGACAGTGAGTAATAGACTGACTGAATGTGGAAAAACTGGGGCATATTGTTGAGAGTGCACTTATTATTCTTAAGACATCTCAGGCTCTTCATCCTCTATTTTGTACATGGATGAACATTTCAGAGTGCACTTCTTTACACTAAAAGACAGGAGGAAATTTGGAGATGTTGTTGTTAATATGTTATTCTGCAATGGTTTTACTGAGATTAAATTGGACTGTATGTGGCCCATGAATTAAAATTTGACACCCTTGGCTTAGATGAAACGGAATTGAAAAACACTTGAAAGAACATCTTGCAGTCACAGAATAGCTTTACTGGCTTGGAAGCAGGCATGAGAAAGGATCTCTTGGTTCTTTACTCAAGAACATACGGGTCATTTTTGGCTGTTAAATCCTTGAGAACTCCCAGGCTTCAGATATGAAGTACATGGACATTTAAGATGGGCCTTGTTTGTTCCTCTCATCTATTATCATTACATATGAGTCACAGAGCTGAGCATGGTTTTGTTTCTGACAGATTAATCCCAGATTATCTATTAAAAAAAACCCAGATGCTCGATTAACAACACTTAACACTGATTTCCAGGATCTCCAAGGACTCTTGTATCCATCTGGATCAAACAATATATCAGCTTCCCAATAAAAATGACTTGACCAGTTCCCCAAGCTGTGACTGTTTATGAAAATACAAAATAATGAAATGAAACATAAGACCACGTTAGTCAGACTCTTAAATGGCTGGATAGTCAGAACATTTAACCAGAATCAATAGTCAAAGGTCATGGACCAGGAGTCACTAGACAATTTTTATTTTTTTTTTAAATTTTATATACTTTATTAATCCCCGAGGGGAAATTCAATTTTACACTCTGTTGTCAATTACACACAGGTCCGAACACACACATGCACAAACTGGACCTATACATGCACTAAGTGGAGAGATGTCAGAGTGGGCTGCCCATGACAGGCGCTCTGAGCGGTTGGGGGGTTCGGTGCCTTGCTCAGGGGCACCTCGGCAGTGCCCAGGAGGTGAACTGGCACCTCTCCAGCTACCAGTCCATGCTCCACATTCTTTTGGTCTGGACGGGGACTCGAACAGGCGACGCTCCGGTTCCCAACCCAAGTCCCTATGGACTGAGCTACTGCCGCCCCAAACAACAACTGACAACTAGACAACTGGGGAAAGATCAAGGAGGGCAGTAACATCTTGTCTTTGAACAAGACAAGGGCTACCATCTCCACCCACACCTGTATTGATCCACGTATTATCATAATTTAAATAAGATAAACCTTTAATAACCCCCCAGCTGGGAAATTTATGTGACTGCAATTCCATGTTTAGGTTACTGATAACTAAACCATTTCTATGACAACAGAGCAAACACCATCTACTTTTGAAGGCCAAGAGATGGAAATAAATGTGTAATCTACTTAGCCACTACTTAGCCATTATAGTATGAGCCTAATACTATGTTTTCTCAAATGCAAGCCTAGTCTTACATAATGAGTTGTGGGTTGTATTATCTCTATTATTGCTCTATTACTTTTAGTCACATTGACCCAGAAACACATTTTGAGTTATATAAAGTGCTGGAAAGAGGAGATATCTAGCTTTCTAACAATATCAGTATTATTTTTGTACTCCAAGATATTAAGTAAAATACGTCACATTACATAATGACTGTCACCAAGCTATGATTTACAAAAAAAAAAAAAAGGCCATCAAGTGGTTGCAACGATACATGACGGATCCCATTGCCCATTGCCCATTGCCTCCTGGGGCTGTTTCAGGGTGAAAAATATACTGACAAGCTTTTGGACACTTAGTTTGTTGCCGGCGAGGCAACAAAAACAAGCATACCCAACAACACGGTACAGGAAAATAAGAAAATATGTTGTCGGTGAAGATTCTCAGTCATCCAGGTCATGGTAATCGGAAGTGCGAATATCGTAGGCAACTGGACTTGCTTGCGTTTCTTGAAGACGTTTCGCCTCTCATCCAAGAAGCTTCTTCAGTTCTAAATGACTGGTTCGAAGTTGCAGGCTATAAACCCTGTGTGGGTGGGAACCCTTGCAGAGTCGTTAGGGTCACGTGAGCTCTTAGTTTCAGAGTCGTTAAAGTCACAATGTGAGTCGTTGACCCACCTGGCCACCATGTGAGTCGTTAGGGTCAGGTGGGACCAGGGGTGAATGGGTGTGAAGTCGTCTGGGGAGGGATCCCAAGACAGCATTGTAGGTTGGGGATAAGTGGTGTCATAAGCCACCCCCTCTGTTTAACGATGGTCGTTCCAGCTTGACGTAGATGGCTTCTTTTACTCCTCTTTCAAACTCTAAGAATGACGGGAAAACTGCAGTCCATTTGCAGTCCGACAAATGCTTACACTTACACTGTTAACAATGGACTTCACATGACAGTATTCACAACTTGGAATCATTTTTAGGAAAAACCTTTTTGATTATTTTGATCAGTGGACCCTTATGGACTAAAGGAACATAAATAAATGGACACATATTCGGAGATTAGGACCACTTCCATGGCTGGGAATCAGCACTTCTTTTCGTCTTGTTTATTGCGCCAGTAAATCTGAATGACTTATAATTTGGTGCTCATTGTCTCTCTCCAAGTGAATGATGTGTAGCATGTCCATGCTGAGAAAAGTTAAGATATTTACTGTCATCATTCATGCTAAGCTGTTTAGAACTATGATAGCTCTGGGTTAAACTGACCATATGTCATATCAAAAGAAAATCCACCTTCCCAGAAAATAACCTGCCCAATAAGCCAGGCTTTCATGGGGACACACATCATTATATTTGTTTGGACATTTCTAACATTTGTCTGAAATCCATCTTGTTGTGAAATGATTTTTTAAAATTATTTTTGTCAGCTAAAGTAATCATAATCAGGTAATCAGGTAATAATTGTGACAGGCTCAATAGAAAGAAGCATAAATATGCTTTTTATACTAGGAAATGTCTGTTTTGTGGGCTTTCGTGAGGATTGCAGTCTTTAGGGACCAGTATGAGGTTTACAGGCTTGTTTTAATGTAATAGTTCCAAAAATCTCCAATGTACATCTACATTAAATCGATTTATTTAAGGCTACTGGTTGATGAAGTTTAAATTTATTTTACTTTAAAGAGACATCCATTCCTTCATTGTCTAATTAAACTTAATTTCTTGTTATATTTAATACAACTTTTTTCTTGCAAATTCTTGAAAAACTTCAGTTCTAGACAGAACAATCCTTGGGTTGTTTGCTACCATAATGAAGATCCCTTCTGCAGAATCTCAGAGGACCTCATGATAATGCAGACAGTTTGAATCCACGGTGGCTTTCCGCAGACTCTGAGTCAGTAACATAAAGCAAAAGGAGGCCATGTTGTTACCTCAGGCCTTGAACCTTGGCACAGCGATCTCAGGCACAGCTGTCTTGGACCCAGCTCTCTTGTTTGCGTACCCGTTCGCACATGCACGCTTTGGAGTTTTATTTGCAGATCCCTGAGCATCACAGCTATGTTCCCTGAGCCAGACCACCTGCAACAATTAAAAATGCCTCTGCAGCTTGCTGGCTCAGCGGGGCTCTGCTCAACACTGCATTATATTATAAAGAGAAGTTGTTTTGCAAATGGCTGTAAAGGGGGATCTGGTTTCAACCCCCTGGCCCGCTCAGCCTGTCATTTTCCCCACAGTGTTCCCACTCTGATCAAGTGGAGCAAACCATGGAATACAGCAGCAGTAAACCCATGCTTTTCTCTGTGAGGTTGAAAATGAGAGGAGTTTTATAATCAAACATTCCTTCACTTTAATGGTTTGAAGTTAATCCATGCAGCTGATTTGATCTGGAGTCAGAAATCCCTGGGGGGAAAATATCTCAGGGGAAATATTGACATTTGATAAAACAGCTGTGAAATTTAAAATGAATTAGAAACTTTTATTATTGTACCAAGCTGATTTTTTTTAAGCATTTGGTTACATACTAATGCTTGAATGTGATGCAGGTAGCGCAGGCGCTCCAGTACTTTCAGGGTGAGGCAGCCATATCAGTGGCAATACAAGCAGCAATGACACTCTAGTTTCATGTATTAAAGTAGAGTTACAATCTATAAATATAAATATGTATATGTCCACAAAGCTTTGCGCTTGATGCAAGTTTGTATTTAGCTGTGCAGCCTGTTGGATTCCACTTAAAGCTAAAACTCGAAGGTTGACTGACAGTCTCTGTCTAATGTCTGTGGGCATTTTGTACATAGACTGATGAGAGATAAATGGTTGCAGACCATGAACCAAATTGTCTTATCCACCTGCTGACATCTTAAAGTACTTGAAATGCATTTCCTTGTCCATGTCTCTCAGTGGCTGACAAGCACAGAAAATTCACAGTCACTCTGCCTCAGTCCGTTCAGCGATCGTACACACCATCTCCCCGATGCCTTCTCTCTTTTCTGGAGTGCAGTAATTTTAGTAAATGTAACTGTTGTCCAACATAATCTTGGTCACCATGTATGTTTATGAAGTCGTTGTTAAAAGAAGGATACTCAAATGCTTGACACAGTGTTGTAGTACCAACAGGCCATATCCCCTGAGAAAAGTGATAACCTGAACATCTAAAATTCCAAGACAAGTGGGCAACTCCATCTGCTGAGGAAGGCTGTCCTTATGATATAACCTGTGATGTGTAAGTTATAGTTTGCCTCTCACACACACACACACACACACACACACACACACACACACACACAGCATCTGTTTTGTAAAGAATCCATTTGTTGTGGTTGCAGAGCTGCGAGGGAAGGACATGGTAATTCATCTTAATAGAACAGGAGGGCGGGCTGATGTTGAAATGGTTCCTGTCTTTCCTCTGCCTGCACAGTTCTACACTTTGATGAATGTGTTTTTAACATGCTTCCACTGCTGTAGGATTACTAATGTACCCACCAAGTCTGCAGTGTGTGATATCAAAGCACTAGCATGGACACCTCATAAAATGACGTCAGAAACCACAGAATGACAAAAGAGGAAACATGATGTTTATTAGATGTCCACTTGCCAGTTTTCTTGTAATGGATTGTGACATGTGGAGGCCTCTAATTTCATGGCAGTGTGAGTGCTATGTGCTGGCAGAAAGACCAGCAGCAGTACATGTACAAAGACACAATAACGAGACTGAAAAGGTGGAGCTAGTTAAAAGTAAAGATCTGTGTCTCAGCTGCTAATATGAATCTCCTCGCAATTTAAAGCAACTGTTTATGGAATTCAGAGCAAAAATAGCAGCAAACAACTATTTGCTATTTAACATGGTGGAGTATTGGCATCCTGAGCAAAGAATGAAGTCATGCTCCCTCCGTGTGTGCTACCTTCTGTTTTGCTGCTGCTGGCTGCAGCCCTCTTTCCAACGCATTCAAATCCAAACTCGTCAATTACCACCGCTTTGTCAGTGGACCTAAGTATCAAAAATTTATGTGCTAGGTTAATTGTGTCTTTTCAAAATAAATTTTGTTTTTTTATAGTAAATGTACATTTTCTGCTCATTGCATGCATAAAATGTTTTTCAAAATAAAACACTTCATTCGGTTCATTTTATTTCCTTATGTTTAGGCAACAAAAGTCCCTGGTTAGTATAAAAAAAATACATTGTCTGGTCATGTCATACATCATGTGACATACATCACCACTGTGACATGCTACACATACTAGCACACTACTTGATTATTAAAAAATGCCTTTAGGTTTCACATATGAAACAGACAGCGGGTAAAAGTCTGATGTTTGTTTGTTCTGTCCCCCACTTCCACAGTATTGGGTGAGTTTGGTTGTGGCTGACAGTGGCGTGTATGATATACTGCTGCAAAAGGTACCTCTGGACATCGGTATCTGACGCCAAGATCACTGATAAAGTGGAGGTATCTGACAAGTTAGGAGTGAGAACGGGCTCGATACTGGATCAGAAATTGTTGTCTTGATTAGTCACTCAAGCAAAAAAAACAACAACAACAACAACAACAACAACAAAAAACAGGGGAAAATAGGGTCCAGGTCCAAAAACACTGCACTTTGCTTGTAACTAATATGTTACAGTGTAACAATAGAGTGCTCCAGGGATAATGTTTTTCTGTAGGCCAATGCATTAGCATCACAGTGGCTCCCTGGTCAAAAAGCCTATGGATCTTTGCATTGGATTTGGGATTATTGCAGAAAATAAGGTCTGTAGCAAACATACATTTATGATACTTACACGTTTTGTTCAGCAAGATAATCTTCACAAATAAGCACCACTTTCATGAAGCCTAAATGCAATTACCAGAAGCAAAAAGCTAACTTAAGGCTATAACGGAACTGCACTATGGTCCCACGGCTTAACGTCACCTCCATAACTCGCCTGTAAAGCCATGGGCGGTGTGATGACGTTCTGTGGTGTTATTAAGCCACTTGTTAGCAACTGTCTTTTTTAAGACATACCAAAGCTACAAAACAGATGAATGGGCCATTTCCTGACGCATTTTATGTTGTAGAACAAAAAAGTGAAAGTCTCTCAAGCTTGAGTTAACCACAGACCTTTCAAACCCATTCAAAAAACCCATTGAGTTGTGACGAGGGAACCAAGAGTGCTAAAATGCAAACTAAGGACTCATTACTGGGGCACTATAAAATATTTTTTCACAGTAAAATTCCAAATGCGACAAAATAAATAAAATAATGTTTGTAGCTTTCAACCACACTTCATAAGCTCTTATTAAGATCTGGAGACTCCCTTTTTGTCAGTTTCCAGTATTAATAATGAAGTTCCATGCTTATGCTTTAAGTTATCACACATCATTGGACGTCGCTTGGTTTTTCTTGGTTGCTTATCATCAACATATAAGAGCACTGTATTGTTTTTGTTTTCTCTAGCCTGTGAAGCTTATGTAAGTGATGTCTTGTAAGCGCATGGGGGCTTAAACTGTATGACACTCACTCAGATCTCATCACGTATCAACATTTGGTCATGGACTTTCCACGTCAACATATGACATGCAAAGTACCCTGGGAGTGTTGGTTGTTGACATTCTGGGAAGTTGTGTCGACTTCAGCCTGTTACATGCTTTGTCTGTTTTCAAAATATACACCCGTTTTCACAGGAAATGTACAGTTTGCCTACAGTCTCTTCGGTACAACACTGACGTCTTTTTCATCTTTACAGTCTTACTGGAAGCAAACACCGGCCTCCCAGGTGAAAGTCAGTGGTTGCTGGACCCATCCACCACCACTCCTGCCTGCCCTACTCAGACTTTCACCCCCTTCGCTTATGTTATTGTACCGCCACGTTTCCCCTTGACGCCACCGGGTGCCGTTAAACAATAATGGCAACAGGCCGTGTATCATGCTGACATGAAAGGACATCTTTTTCGTCTGTGTCTGACGCTGGAAGTCACTGTCCACGTGCAGGATTCGACAACTATGGAGTGACAACAGGTTGTTACATGATGTGGCAGCAACTGTTATAAACAGAAAGACAAACCCATCTGTCCAGTGCTTGTTCTTTCTCCTTTATTAATTTTGAACAGATAAATAATTACAAATATCTGCCTTTTTGAATCTAATTTTTTATAAAATGGCATCACAAATTACATGGATTTATCTATTGCCTTATATAGCATTGTATAACATATTATTGAGAGTACTGACAGACCCAAAAAAAAGAAGGAAAAGAAAAAACATCTTCCGACCCTTCATTGAGGAAGCAGCCTCTGTCATCTGAGCCTATCCCCATCTGCCTCGACTTAGGACAATTTCTCTAATTGTGCTAAATTGAGCTGCTGTCAATGATTAAAGTTATTCGGAGGAGGAACGAATCTCTATGCCCATGTCAATTATTAGCTCATTGATTACACTAATGCAGGAAATTGCCCTTTGGAATCAAATGTTAGCTTAGACACCTGGCTCACACAGTAGAGTACAGGAGCTGGAGCCCAGAGGAGGAGACTGCACTCATCTGTGAAATGAAAAGTGACAGTAACAGCGTGCAGTGCTAAGTCACTCCGTTCTACATACAGAAATCTGATACTGCTGTGAGACAACCGCAACTCATCATGTTGAGGTCTTTGTCACTGTGGAACTATTGAGAGGTTACTATCAGTATGCCTAAAGGACAAAGGCAAGGTGAATATGATGCCATGAGTCTTGTGTTGAAAATTAACGTTTCCTATATGTTTGTATGTACTTAGGACAAGAGTTTGTTTAATTTCAGAGCTGCATTCTGGTAAATTTTAATGAATTAACAAATTGTGCCTTTATTGCATCAATACAAAATTCAAAATAGCCTTTGTTTTTTTTCTGTTGTTGTTTGGCTCATCTCTATCATACAGTTAGCTTTTCAAGCTGTGGGTAGATTTACATGTAATATCAATGCGAACAGTTAGACTGTCCATAGTCATTATATTTCAGGGAGCACATCAACATACTCAACAGACCCTTTTAGGGACGACGTAACAACGGCTCACCACCACAGGTCTGTAGGCTACACAGGAGTCTTAAAATGTTGTCTTGTTGTGTTCTGGAGCCAGAATAGAAGGAGTCATGGCTCAGAACTCACATTTTATCGCATACCACCTTCCCATCAACAAAAACGAAGACAACTATGGTTAAATGCAATGTGATGAAAGGACTGGACAGAGCCCACATAAAAAAGCATGTGCAGCGCACACTTCATATCAGGTTAGGGAAAAAGTATTTACTGTTGTAGAGAGGAATAACGTTATTTGTTGTAAGGGTTATCATTTTCACCTCATCAGAAATTGGGCTGGTATTAAGAGGAATATTTCTCCGTGACACTAACTTTTCAGTGCATTAGCTAACGTTAGCTTAGATAGCAAAACAAACTGGAGGAAACCGTTGAAGTGTAGTCCTCTTTTGTAAGATTGGCATGGTAATCAACCACAAAGTTGGCCGTCCCACCTTCAGCAATCCCGTCAAATCTTCCATCCACTGAGTGAGAGCATACAGGTCATCCAGTCTGGTCCCGTTGGTCAGTGTTTAGTTATTCAAGTAACACCCGCAGTCCTGAAGAGTGAGTGACCTGACATGGTGCGCTCGTAAATTCAGTCTGACGCTCTACACTAAAATGAGAGCCCTGCTGTTCGAAGAAATAGGGCATTATATTTCTACATGAATTAACGACTGGTTCAGTTAATCACACATTCACGGCGCTTGGCACTCTGCTGCTCCATCTCCCCAGACAAAGTGCAGAGAGAGCACTCTGCCATTCCGAGAGTGTGATGCTCTGGATAACCGAACACTACATCTAGAGAGTGCTCCCAAATTGCAAATGGTCCACTTTGTGTCAGAGTTTGCTTCGGCACTCCAAACGTGTATTTCCAAATGCACTACCCGCATTATCTTCCTCCATTGTCTTTTTGTAGACCTAACCATGTACTTTGTTGCACATGAAAAAAATGTAAAAACAAGGTATTTTACCTATGTCATAAGTGTATTTAAAAAAAGACTGTATCAATCAATCAATCAATCAATCAATCAAT
>NC_065519.1:40714133-40756755 GCF_006386435.1 Epinephelus moara
CATTATTGAAAGTAATAATATTATAGTTATAGTTCTGGCTACTGTGGTACAATATGTTGAAAGTATGTATTAATATCTGGCAGTATACATGTGTGACAATAGTCATATGTGTATAATAACAGTAGAAGTATGACTAATGACTAATGATGGCAGCCAGCAGCAGGGGCATCTGGCAGGACCACGGCAGCAGCACAACCACACACGTCACGCTGTCCAGGCACCGCTGCGATATGAGTTAATCTGAATGCATCGAATGAGCAGAAACTGTACATTTCCTGTGAAAATTAAGTATATTTTGAAAAGACACAATGCATGAAATGTTGTGTTCACACCAAACGTGATGCAAATTTTCACTTTGCATAACTTGCACAAGTTTGAGTGCTAGAATATTTTGTGTTGACTCGCTTCATACGCGTGAATAACTCGAATTTATTGTTGAATCAATTAATGAACTTCCGCCAGTACGTCCTCGTACATCCCTGGAGGATCTCAGTGCTGATTGGCTATCACGGTGCAAATCATTCTTTGAAGTTCAACTCTGGTGAAAAAGCGTGAGACACAAAATCATTTGCACTGCTTAATTCACAAATATCGGGTCATTCCTGTTGCGTCCATCGCACCACCCAGCAGGATTTTGCATCTAATCATGTCTTTAAAATGCCCTTACATATAATTCACTCTCGTAAATTGTTTTATTTGCTCCTAGTGTGAACACAACATAACAAGCATAAACTGACACGCCACCCTGGAATGTCAAGAACAGACACAGGAGCCTACCTTGTGTATCTTATTTAGACATTAAAGTCTACGGACACAGCGTTGAGGTGGTATGAGAACGTGTTGGTGGGATCTGTCGTAAACTGTGAGAAAGACTACTCTTCTTGGATATTTATACTTTAATTTTGTGTATTTTCCCCTCTTCTTGTTTGAGAATGAAGTATTATGACTTTAAGACTTCTTGCTTGCTTACCTCAATTGTCCACGTTCTCGTTTTTGATTGCATTAGCCTGTTGAGTCTGTACTTTGACAATAGTTAATAACTATGAAACTATACTAACTATTTACTATGAAAAAAATAGTGGTGCATTGAAGTAGTGGGTAGCTCTGACCGACAATGGGTGCGGTTACATGATGGCTTCTCATTCAGAATGAAATAAATCTGAATGAAATCATCATGAATTAAAGTTTTTCCAGGTAGTTCACATGGGAAATGTTCATTCCGAATGAGGGTTTACACGGGAGATCAGTTTAATCGCCTGCGGGGCAGGGAAGGTTTCTGATTGGATAGGGGGCGGGGCGGATGTCACGTGTTTACGTTTACCAGAAGAAAACACTGTAGTCCTCGCTCCGGATAACAAGATGCTTGACGACACCGTTCTTAGTGCCTTTTTCGGACTTGTTTTGCTTATATTCTTGAAGCAGCAGTACGACAACAACCTTGTTCTGCTAATGCTTCATCTGTTGAGAAGGGAGGTAGAAGGTCGAAGAACGGAGAGGAGAAGCTGCCATTTTGTTGCGCGTGCGTGCTATATACGTCATCGCGCCAGAAGGGCAAGGAAACGAGCATGTGCAGAAAGACCGGAATGAACTTAAAGAGGAATGAGTGTATACAAGTGCGAGAAATTCTTTCATTGGGAATTAGAAACAGAATATTCCAGCCCCTTACATCGGATTGAATTTTCAATCACATTGGCCATTTTCATTCCGAGTTAGGTGTTTACAAGATCACTTTTAATAGGAATGAACTTTCATTTCGAATGAAAAGGGAATTAAACGGTCCATGTGAACGTACTCATTGCTTCTGATGGCCGATGGAATAACTCCCTGCTGTGTAGTGCTGTCCAACAATTATTTGCTACTGATATTTTTGCTGATCGATTTATATTGGTCCTGCACTGATACATACTGCCTTCAGGAAATTAAACCATACTCGTACTCTAAAGTCAGACACTGAAAAAGGCTCTTGCTTTCTCCTTACTACCAGGCTTTTATATGACACCAAACTTACTGCCATCCATGTAAATAGAAGCATTACAACCTTTATTAATTTAATTTTAAGCAGTGCAAGTTTAACATGTTTACCTGTCTGGATTTACTGTCACTGTATGTGCTCAGTGCTGAGACTGTTCATTACTTCATACCTGAAAACTCAAGCTGACTCGGCTGCTGCTGTAAAAAAAACTCCAGTATACGATCACTGCCCTCCACACTTCCCATACATGCTGAACTGCAGCCCATACACTAAAAAATACCGAAGAGACCACTTTGGGTCTTTTTGACCTCAGAGCAGCAGCTGAATCTGATCCATGTGTTCTGACATATGCTGAACAATGAATAACCTGTTGCTCAAGAGCAGCCCTCTCTCCAAAAAACAGTAGTAAAGGGTGTGACAGACATTCCTCAAAAAATGAGCTGGACAGGACTGGACAGTGAAAAATATTTCCATGTTTCACTTTTCCCACCAGAAAAAGAAGCATTGCAGATTTTTTTAACAAGAAAAAAAGAGGAAAATATGAATCATGTGTTAGACCTCTGAGTTCTCCACTGCTTTTCCCATGTCAAAATAATATAACATTTACAAGACTTGGCCTTAGACAAAGTTATGGCCCGTAACACATTTTATGGAAGAGCATGATAAAATATGATGGAGGCCTGGGAGATCATCAACTGTACAGCACTACAATAAATGTGTGTGTGTGGTGATGGATAAAGGGAGGCACAGAGGAATTGTCCATGAAATAAAAGCAACATGATCAATCAGTTCAATGCTGTTAATATATGTATAAATATTCAATGGTGTTTCTTGGGTGGGTCCATGAGTGCACCAGAGATCACTTATAAATGGGCCAGTTCCAAAACTCTGATCACTCACCTTAGCTCTTTCGTGCCACAGAGATAGATGTGAGTTGCCGGAGGGGGGTAAGGGGGCGCTCTCTATTTTTGATATCCCCCCCCCATGGTCATTCATTTTTTAATCCTGGTGGGGATACATGTTACCCTTGCTTTATGTTTTATGACTTCATAAATCAAAAACCGTAAGATTGTGCAAGTTGATAAGCAATTGCAACTATTTTAAAAGACATTATGGATCCAAGTTGTGCAAGTCACAGTGACTATGATGACTGTGCTTCACTCTTGGAATGATACATAAAATCTGATGATGTCATGCTGTGTGGAGACCGTGCATGCTCCAACCGAGTTTGGGCTGTTTTTGGTCAACGTATCCTCATACAGTGGTTCATATGATATCTTACGAAAATGCACACACAACAGTTTGTATGATTGTATGTAAGAATTAGTGCCCCACCAATGATGTTACGCCCTCAAGGTACTGTTATGGAGGTTAGTTTGAAGCAAGTAAAGTCACTGTGTTTCGGTTAAGGAAAAGAAAAATAGTGAAAAGAATGACTCAGCGTTCACACAGGTCCAAACACCGGTCTCATGGGCAAAGTCCCATGGGAAAGTCCTGTGTTCTGTGACCCAATCAGCACCCTAACATTTAACCTAAGTTGAAATGTTATCTTTCATACACACACACCTAGCGTCCTTCTTCACTCCCATCAACACTGGTCATGTGACTGTAGCCTTCAAAATGCCTGGGTTATGCAGGAATTTCTGGCTTACAATTGTGTGGGGTATGT
The DNA here is from genome assembly GCF_006386435.1 of Epinephelus moara. Lineage (NCBI taxonomy): Eukaryota > Metazoa > Chordata > Actinopteri > Perciformes > Serranidae > Epinephelus > Epinephelus moara. The sequence continues at coordinate 40,717,775 of NC_065519.1, forward strand.
ACAAATTTTGGTTAATTACTTTTCATAGGAAAACGTATGAACAGTGCATGAGAACAGCCAGTTTTGGTGGTTACTGCTATTAGTTTGCAGGTGCTGGGAAGGGTTATTTCAATATGTAAATACAGCAGGTATCTGTTCCTTCTGCAGTCTTAAACTTGAATGATGTTGTACACTGTCAAGCCACAACTACGCACAGCAGAGCAGGTGGCTACAGACATATGATCAGTGCATATAAACAGGTATTTTGAATGAATATTCTACACAGCAATTTTTTCTTCACATCAGCGGGTGTGTTGGAGACTGACACATTGAAAACAATTCACACACTGCATGAAAAATTCTGAATAACTTAAAACTTCTCGCTGCGGTTTAACTCCCTAAGGACCGTCTGTTGCCAGTCTTTGACCAGGTGTCTCCATCCTAAAGGTAACTGGGGTAATGTCTGGTAGATGTGTGTCTGTGATGAGCAACATGATGTGATAGAGATTGTTAGGTTCCAAAAGTAAAGTTTAAAAATCATTTCTGTTCCAAGTCCCAGACAGAATGACGTTTCCTCTGAGGAAAACTCTCTGCAGGATTCCCAAATTGTCAATGTGTCATGACAGGAAGAGCTCTGTGATTAAAGGAGGTGAAAATAGTGGATGTGATTGGAGATGATTATCACAGCCTCTAAGGTACCAGCCTTAGAGGCTGTGATATGTGCCATATTTTTCAATTGTGTCTCATGGTCAGTGCATGCCAGTTTGCAACCTTAATAGTATTCTCTCAGGCTGTTCTCATGCACTGTTCAAACGTTTTCCTTTGAAAAGTAGTGCACCAAAATTAGTACACCACATAATCATGAGCCAGCAATTCGTGCATAACCCACATATTTTGGAAGGCTGCAATCATGTGACTAATAAACAGATGGTAGTAAAGAAGGAAGCAGCCCTGATCGGTCCAGTAGGGAAGTGGATGGGTCACAAAACTAGGGACTTTCACCAGGACAGCAGTGTTCAGAACCATGAGAATTTTGAGTGAACTTTGAGTCATTTTAAGGTCCGTCCTCACCACATTTCTTTGTCTAAACCTAAAGACGTTTCTTTTCCTGAACCTAACCACAGGAACAGTGTTAGCCTAAACCTAACCTCCGTAACTTTACTCAGAGAACCAAGGTTAAGACGTAACCACACCTTCTCCATAGTATCTAGACTATCTCTCCACTCTGGTACATAGTCCATATGTACAAATTGGAGAGATAGGCTCTTCACTCAGAGAACCAAGGTTACATTGTAACCACATTAATTTTGTAACTTTCCGTGAAGGACGTAACATCGTTAATGGGGCACTAATTTGTAGGATATCATACGAACCATTGTTTGATTGTCCACAGCAATAATTAATTTTTATATTAACTTAATTAATTACATATGAAATTAAATAAATCCAAAGTATTCAAATTCCATCTACATTCACCTTCACCCAGCCTTTATGCACTTAGCCCTGCTGTACTTCCATCAACCAAAATATAACAGGTGCAACTGGTCCCACAGTCTTTACACCCAAGAACACTCTGTGTCATTGGTCATGCAGAATTATGATACTGCCCAATTCTTGTATATCTGAAACAGAGATGGGGACTCGAGTCATTGTGACTTGGACTCGAGTTGACTCGAGTCGCTGTTTTGATGACTTGTGGCTTGACTTGACAAAAAATAAAAGACTTGAGACTTGACTTGGACTTGGAAGTTAAAGACACGGGACTTGACTTGACTTGAGACACGATGACTTGAATGACTTGAGTGTTATTCACATCATGTTTTCGGTTGGAATATAAAATTGATAAATTAATTTAAAAAATAATGTTGATTGCCCGGTAGGAGCGCAGGCTGAGAATGGCGTTGTCATGATTGGAGGTAGGAGCGCAGGCTGAGAATGGCGTTGTCATGATTGGATCACTACCCTGTCAATCGGTTTGGTGGAACTTGTTTTTAATTTATTTGCTAACATTAACCCCAGAAAACGTGAGCGAACATTCCGACCGGTTCATCACAAGACCGGCTGTACGTTTTATGAACGAGCAACACAGGCTTAAATGAGCTAAATGGGTGATTTTGGCCACTGCCTTGGTTAGTGTGTGTGTGTGTGTGTGCGTGCGCGCATGGGGGTCGTCCCTGCAAAGTAAACATTGCAGCGATGAAGTCAGTGTTTACTGACAGTTACTTATATCTTGTCTTTTCACTTTATTAAGATCAGATTCTGCAGGTAAAATTACAATGATAAGGTGACTTGACTTGACTTGACCTATTACAGGACTTGATTTGACTTGACTTGACATAACCTGTGACTTGACTTGACTTGACTTGACCAAGAAAAAATGACTTGGGACTTACTTGAGACTTGAAGGTTAAGACTTGAGACTTACTTGAGACTTGCACATGTGGGACTTGGTCCCATCTCTGATCTGAAGTGTCAAAGATACCAGTCAAATGTGCTATTCACTATAATTACACTAGAATATGGAGTGGTGTGTGGTACAAACTTTAACAGATTCATACGTATCTTTAGGATATTATGCATTCAATTCTGCTGTTATGTGGATGACACCCACCTCTTTCCGCATAGTTTCTTTTTGAACATTGACAACACCAGAGTCCTTCCTTCCCCTCAGGTTCAGAGCCTGGGTGTCATCCTGGACAGTACAGTGTCCTTCGAGGCACACATTAATACTTTCATCCACATAATACTTGTTGTCTCTTCCTGTCGCTTACACCGAGCAGCACCGCCATTCTAATTCACACTGGTTACATCCCATATTGATAACTGCAACTCTGTCCTCTTTGGTCTCACTCTCAAGTGTCTCCATAAACTCCAATTGGTCCACAATTCAGCCACCCGTATCATAGATATTATTATCTATATTACTACTGTTCTTCAGCAACTTTATTGGTTTCCTGTTAAATATCATTGTAGTGGCTATTTTTAGTCTGCATAGTTTTCGTCTTCGTCTTAATTCACTACGATGAATAACCACATCTTAGAGATCACAGGACATGACTTCTACGCGTTGAATTGACTTGGTAGCAACACCAACATCCTAACGGTAGAACAACTGTGTTGCTCCGCCGATCTCATTTATTTTCTCAAACAACACATTTTACAACAAGACTTCACTTCCTGTTCATTACATGTGTACGGTACCCACACAGGACCAATATAAAGATTCACAGAAGTCAGATATACAGGAATTAAGTAACCTTACATGTTTACCAACCTAAAAACATTTTTCTCTCTGTGTGATAGTGAGTCATTCCATTTAACAATAAAAAATAAACCTATCACTGATGAATGGCGCTTACAATCGTATCAGTTTCAAGATTTTGCTTCTCACCTCTAAGGCCCTTCATAATCAAACCCCTCTGTATCTCTCTGAGCTCCTTCATGTCTACACACCCTTCCGTACTCTTAGATCTTCTTCTGCAATCCAATTTACCTTCTGCCCACTTGACTACCATGGCTTCTAGAGCCTTCAGCTGTTCTATCCCCCATCTTTGGAGCTCTCTCGCACATGCCATTTGCAGTATTGATTCCCTTTCCACTTTCAAATCCCATCTGAAAACACACCTTTTCACAATGGCATATTTGGTCTGATGTAATGGTGACATGCACATCGAGATTAGCACTGATGATGTCTATAATTAGGATATTTTCTGTCTAGTTATTTTGCTAACTTATTACTGTACATGACTGTTTTGTTTGACTTTATGATCTATGGATACATTTAACTGCATTTTTGTAATGTTATTCATCATGGCGTCTAACAGAATTTGCACACAGCTGTCAATTTTCTTTCTATGTTCTATGTGTTGTGTGTGTGTGTTGTTGTGCGAGCTGTCAAATGAAATTGCCCTTTAAGGGATTAATAAAGTTGTCTTGAATCTTGAATCTTGAATTTAACTTTGGGTTTGGAACCCATCTATTTGTACAATTTCTGACACATATTGTGAAATGATTTTTTGTTTGTTTGTTGTGCTGTGTTGTATTGTGTTGTGTTTTGTTATGTTATGTTTTGTTTTCTGGCCACAGCTATGTTGGTTGTTAGAGGCTGCAGGACCTGAATGGTATTTTTTGATTGATTGCAGTCTGTATCAGAGCGTCCTCATACTTTTGGTATCATCCTGGTAATGTAAAATTATTGTATATAACTAAAACAACTTGCATAAAACATCTCATTAAAGGTATGACAGTCCAACAAAGTAGCATAAAAGTGAATAAATCTGTAGAATAAAATATAAGGTTTTTACAAATATGTTTGAATGATAAATGACATTAATATTCAGGTGTAGCACTTCAGATTCATTCAGTTTAAGTACTGGGATTTAGGAATGTTTCTCAGTACTTACTCCTCAGGCCACAACCTGCACTGGACTTCCAGAACCATGAAAACGATAATAACTTGAAAGGATTATTATTATTATTATTATATTACGTGTGAAGTGCAATTCATTTGTCATGCCAGCGCAGTAAGTAACAGCTAACATAAACAGTGTGATACCAGAAAGGAGCCCAAGTGATGACAGATGGCTCCAAGTATGCACACAGACATTCTTGGTTTATGCAGCAGCTCAGGAGGACCATATTCATGCTGAACACATTCCAGAGGAGCAACGCATCCCTGAATAAAACTAATGGGTCCAGAAGAGCCTCCACCCACGCTCCATCTCGGACTTTTAAATCCTCTCCCATTGTTAACACTGCTTTTCACTGTGTCACTAACACAGAGTGGAACAGGATCAGTGAAGGGCTGCATACAGTGCTGTTAAGCAGCCGTCGGGAGGTTATCACATGCATGTCACCGGTTCCCGTAGATCTTCACAATTCAGTTGTTCTAGACAGTTAAGGTTTGGCTGATTTCCTTGGTGACATACTTGTATATTTCAATAGAAAGACCAGAGAGACAGAGAGATACGTATGTGCAGCTCCTGGTAATGGCGGCAGTGTGAAAGCTGTGTCTCTTCAACCTCACAAGATTTAAAACAAAAGAAGTGGTGCCTCGAATCTCCATTTGCCTTGATTTCTTAACTTGTATCTGGGGATAATTTTGTGTTCAGGTGCACTGATATAAAAGATGTTTTTTGCTCCAAAACTACCTGGTTAGGTTTAGGCAACAAAACTGTCTGATTAGTTTAGGAAAAACGTTATGGTTTGGCATCAAATAAGTACTTTTGTTACTAACCTAACCTGTCGTATGTCATGTGACATATACGTTACATACTATACATATATTACAAGCATAGCATGCTTCACATACTTGCATAATAGGATATGTTGTTATTAAAACAAGTTAATGTTGATTTAAGGGTACAAATACCAGTCTCATGGGTAAAAGTCTTGCAGTTGTTTGACCCATCATCCACACCTCCTGCTCACCCTATAGGGGCTATATTTTGTTACCTTGGAATTATATGGTTCTATCTGATATTTTTGTCAAAATTTAGTTATTCAAACATTCTTATTCTGTGACAACTTATGAAGGTTCTGTGAGGTGTTTTTTTTTAGGTTATATGCAATTTGGGGCTTTTTACTTTGTAAGAAAAAAGTTTCTATCTCCAAAATTAAACTCTGATTTGGTTCTATAAGGTTCTATCTGTGAGTCAGTCAGCACTGAGAAAGCACACAGGAGGACCAATCAGGTTCCACCTCTTTGTTATGTGTCAGTGCTGATATGAATCAAAGCCCTACCCTCAGGTCTACACTGGTTAGCAAGCCTTGTAGTCTGCACTGCAGAACCAGTCGTGTCTGAATCTAGCCAACAGAGCTGCTCATTCAGCAATTACCGCTAGTAATGCCGTCCTGCCTTAATACTGTTGTGGAAACATCATGGCCATTCCTGGTCTCCCCCCAGGTAGCCCCAGTGAGGAAGCGGCTTTATATTTAAAAAAAAATGCTAGAGGTTTTGCAGTTCAAAATTAGTTGCTTACTCCCTGGGGCTACATGGAGGAAAACTGCGGGTGGCCATGATGTTTCCGCAGCTATGGCATCACTACCAGGACGGCTAACAGCAGTAATCGTGAATGAGTACCACCCCTAGCTGGGTCCCACCTAGCCCGGCTTGTGCACAGTGCAGAGCATCCAAGACTAACGTTAGCAAACCAGTGAAGACCGCAAGGTGGGCAGTGGGCACTATGTTTCCACATGTAAACACAGTTGGCTGTCTGTCAGCAAAGCCAACAGAAAATAAAATAAAAGTCAAGACCTTTAGGGTACATATCATTCTCTATCTCTATCCAGCTCTAAATAGAAAATGCTTTGAAAAGCGATGCCAACGCTCACTGAGTCAGTGGAGCACTAAACCAACAGGAAAGGCCTCGTGTTTCACGTGATTTTGCATTGTTTTTTCTTTCTTTCTTAAAATTAACAAAATTAGCCAAATCTGACATCCCTCGTGCAGAAAATATCTAGAATATCCTTATACTTAACCTGTCCCACTTTCTGTGCAGTACAGTCCTGGTGAGATGTATTACAGCAGCTGTTTGCTGTCTAACCCAAGGAAACTAATGGTTCCTTGAATGTCTTTTATAACCATCCATATTCCCACCTATAACTGGCTTCTACACTAAACAAAATATTCATCACTGGCCTTTACATGACTTACTATGCTTTTTTGAATAAGAAAAATAAGAGTTGTTCGACAACAAGAAATAAATGTCTAAAAAAATCATAACAAGCCCTAAATTAAACTTTCTCATACATTTAGACACTGATACAGCACTAATTTTATGTTTAAAACCTTATAATTACAGGCAGAAAGTGAGTTCTTAGGATTAGAAGGTTCTACCCACATTTGACGGCTCTCTAAAAACCCCATTTACGAAACTGACAGGATTTTGATCATTTACATTTAAAATAACTTTAGAGTGTCTGTCCTTTTCTTGTATGAAAGAGACTTGTTCCACATATAATTTTTTGCTTTTTGGAATGCAAAAACTTTGAAGTTAAATATCTCAAAACCACTCAGAATGCTGATAGAACCTTATAATTCTAACATGCCGATTTTTACAGCATTACCTGGACCCTGTCCCTTTTTTTTTTTTTTTTTTGCTATGTGACATCACTTCCTCCTCTGCTCCTGTAAGAATTATTAAAGCCCCTAGAGGGTGCCACCTTACAATCAACATTATGGATATTAATCTGGGTTCTATGAGCGGGAATGATGTTCATCATGACATAAGATGGCTTGTGGTCGTAACCTCTGGGTTAGACTAACATTAGCTATGTTAACTGCAATATAATAATGTTAACGTAACATTATAAGTATCTCTTGTTGTTGTTGTGGTCCGACAGCTTGATGTAGTGGTAGAGCACATATTTTGTGTGGTGATTTGTGTGGTTTGTCAGCTGCAGCAACCTGACATTGAATGTAATGTTAGTCAAGTTCAGGCAGCTCTTCACTTTTAGTTTTGCCAGTGTTGTGTGACTCTATGGTAACAGGTCTCATCACTATACTTATTGGCTCAGAGTGCATTGGCAATTTGCTTTTAACGTTGTCCTTGATTCTTTGTATCTCATCAAAACTTTCAAACTTGATTGTATCAACACTTACTCAGTTAAAAAACTAGTTAAACTAGTCTTCAGTGCTCAAAGTAAACAATCAACCCAGTGATGTCACCAGCTACCTTGTTGCAACCTGGCTGTGCCTTGCTGGGGAAATAGTGAAATGCCATCTAGTTTTCTAGCAAAATCCAAGTGGATATCAGGTTTGATTGCAGTGTCATCTATCCTAAGGTAGAAACCAAATTAACCACAGTCATATTGTTCAGTGTTTAATCTCCATTTAAAAAGTTAGGGCTCATTTATACTCCCTTTACGTACAAAAATAGATAGATCCATTTCAAATGTTATAATCATCACTGCCCTTATACTTTCATGCATCCTTTATGTTGGCATAAATACAACCAATAGATGGTACTACAGTGCAGAGTCAAAGGGGGAACTGCCCATTGGTCCAACAGCCCATTGGTTCGACATCAGATTCTTCCGACCATATTAAACCCATTGTTCCGAAGTCCCGTTGTTGCGAAATCATCATGATGCCCTGTGATTAAGGTCTGGTTAGGTTTAGGCACAAAAACCACTTGGTTAGGGTCAGGAAAAGATCATGGTGTGGGTTAAAATGAAAAAGAAAGTGGCAAACACATAAGCTGTGAGCCTGCTTCGCCTCAAGCCTTTCCCAGCTGACCCAGAGCCAGTCGCAGCGCACCATCAAGGCAGAAATCCGCCTGCCGGGAGCCGTTCAGCACCGCGGACAGTTGGACTAATGGGATGTCGGACCAATGACATGGACCCGTCAAAAGGTTCAAACAACAACAAACGAGATGACAGTTGAGGAGGTCATAACAATGTCCTTTTTAACGGAGGCAGCATTGTAGACAGCGGTGGCCTGTGAGGTCGTTAAATACATCATGACATGGTGACAAAGAATTATTTTCCCTATATTAGCGATTTGTTCCATTCTGCCATTTTCAAAATGTCCATGTTGTCCTCTACAGTCGTATCACGCTTGAACTACGCTACACTGCCCCCACGATCACCTTTGGTTCTGCTCCTTTCATCCGTATCAGTAAGCTTTCCGAAAATGTGCACAATTATGAATTAAATGAACGCGAGTACGGACAAAAGGCTCCATCTGTGTCAGTATACGTACCTAACATTAAGCATAAATGATGCTCATGTTGGCTTTTAGTTACCAATTTGTATTGGACAACTTTAAATTAGAAGTCACCAAAGCTCACTGAAGTCATTAGGAATCATCACCGTAATGAGAATCCATAGCAAATTTACAGTGATCCTGCCAACAGCTGTGAAATATGTTGCTCTGAACTAGTGTTTGATAAAGATTCTTGAGTCAAAAATGCACACTGTGCCACAAAGAAAACCGTAAAACAGTTTTGAGGCAATAAACATCTCTTCTCCACCAGCAGCAGTAAGGAGGCATAAACCTGGAGCCAATGTAGATGCACGTATGCATAAGTGTGTGTGTGTGTGTGTGTGTGTGTGTGTGCACTAGCGCACCTGCACGTAGCCCTAAATTTGTCCAAATCAAAAGCAGCTCCAACCACAAATAGTTCCACTGTGAGTCAACAGTGTGTTGGTCTCTACGAACAACCACCCTCTGTGGTTTCATATGATCATAAAATTACACATTCCTTTATAGTCCACTGGCTCTGACCCAAAGGCAAGTGCTAAAATGCATCAAGTATATTGTCACAAGGTGAAGAGCATTACATGCACTTAGGGAGGAAAACAAACAAAATGATCAGTAGAAAGGAGGGAGACAGATGGAGGCAGAGAGAGAGAACAGAAAAGCAGATCGACCTCTGGCGTCACCGTGTTGTGCGCTCTCTGTTCAGCTCTAATCATGTCCTGCTGTTTGAGCTCAGCGCAAACTAACTAAGGACCCCAAACAACAAATAAGATTAGATGAGATAAAACTTAATTAATGCCTGTGGCTACACTGAGTCACTGCAACAGCAAAGAGTTTTATGACACAGAAAAGAAAATGCTTAATATAAATACAGCCCCATTTGGACAAGATTATCATTACAGGGGGAAGTGGGGATTGAAATATTCACTATCCTCCTCTGTAATTCAACACATCATTCCGGACAGCATTTTAACCATCGGGAAATTACATGATAAGGTCTGTAATAGAAATGGACATTCCACAGGACAAAGCCAAAAGAGAAAGCCAAAAGCCTCTCCAGGGAGCGCATGAGAGTTGAAGGGGAGGTGCGGTTGGAGAGACTTCATGCAGTAGTGAAAAATTATACTCCTTCTCAAAGTCATAATTCAGTCAAATCTTAACACACAGACATGAAACACATACTGATATCATTCGGTGTGACTTACGTTTCCTGAGGATATCGTTATCTCCATGTCCATCGCATAACTTCGCTTAGAAATCACAGAAAAAGATGCTGCAGAAAATCATCACATTTTATAGATTTCTTTGGGATTAAGCCCCCCTCCACTGTATTCTGGCATTTTTATATTTTGTATTTTTCTCCGTCATGTCCTGACACTAACTGACAAATATCTTATTTTTTTGCTCAAAGTTAATAATAGATGATTGTTCCTGAAACGGGAAGATGACATTTGACGTATGACTTAAGTAGAATGTAAAAGTCATACGTCATCCACCAAACTTACTTATAAACATTATACACATCACTGTAAGCTAGCTAGTCAACTAATCTAACTATAATTTCAGCATCATAGCCTTAGTGTTACCTCTCAATGTAGTTGCCCTCCACCTTAGTTTAGTGTGTTGTTTATTTTCATAAAAGGCATTTGCAGTCTATGTTCAGCGACTGGCTGCAATCAACACAGTGAATTACACCAAATCCCACCAGCAGAGATAACACAACATAGTGCTGTCTCTCCCATTCGCTCGTCCAGCGACAGTGCACCGCAGGAAGGACAGAAATGTTGCTGAGGTGCACCATGTGAAATGCATTTTCGGGTTGTTTCGAAAGTTGGCACTATCCACCAGCATCTGCCTCTAACAGGTCCGGACACTGGGAAGCACACAACTCTTTGTCAAAAAGTTGAAAAGTCCGGTGAGAAAAAATAAAAAGTATCACAGTGCTACCTGGGGCGTTGGCGGTGCTGAGCTGAGAGCAGCCGATGCTGGTGGACGATGCACCTCCAAAATGTCTCGGAACTCCACTTTAAACAGCGGACCTCTGCAACATATCTATCCTTCCTTAATTGGACTGTGGCTGTCATATGACAGTGCAGCTTCCCAGTGCTGTGGCAACCAGCCGGTGCCTCGTCACTACAACCAACAACTGCAGAAAGACAAGACGGTAAGGAAGAAAGTGAGTTAAAGAGAGTCACGGTGTTGAGAATCCGTCCCCACCTGCCTGCCTGCCTGCCTGCCTGTCTGCCTGCACCTTTATCCAGTCCCATTCCTGTTCACCAGTGAATTCTTAGTTGCTTCTGTCTGGACCTGTTGTCATCTCAGATATCCAAGGTCCTTACCCTTGTTGCCTCATACACACCCTGCTTGACAACGCTACTACTATGCTACTATAACATGCCTCAGCAAATCCCTGGCACCTTAGCAACTAATTACTAATGATCTAGCAACTATGTAGTAGCATCTTGTGTGTTAAGGTGTTTTGCTACACCATATGCTACAATGTGAGCTACAACACCATAAGCTACACCGTATACTAGTTGGTAAGCTACAAAGTAAGCTACACCATACGCTACACCATAAACTAAATCATATACAGTACACTGTAGGCTACGCCATACACTTCAGTGTAAGCAAAAATGTAAGCTACACCATACAATACACTGTAAACTACACCATAAGCTAGACCATATGCTACACTGTAAACTACAGCATAAGCTAGACCATATGCTACATTGTAAACTACAGCATAAGGAATGCCCTATGCTTCACTGTAAGTCATACCATAGTCTACACCTTACAATACATCATAGCTTACGCTGTCCTCCTAAAACATGTAACTGCATGACAGGGCTACCGTGGCTACAGAGATAACACGCAGAGACCACAAGAATTGTGACTGGTCTGTCCCACAAGGTTGTGATGGCAGTGGAGATTGTTAATTGAACACCAGTAGTCTCTTATTCAGTGATGGGACAAGGAGAGCAAGAACAGAAAGAAACCAGTGAAATAAACACAGCTTCTGTTAGGACTATATAAAATAAAAGAACGATAAGGCCCGATTGTGTACGACACATCTGTCTCATGCTAGGGGTGCTATCAGTGGATGAAATCATAGATATCGGTGAACAACTGCTGAGAAAGGGAAATTCCAGGGTGCTACTCTCTATTTTTATTTTGGGAGAGGATGATTCATGTAAAAATTATGTTCATTTGGAAAACTGTTGGAGGCTTGTTGACACGTTTCCCCCTTGTTTCCCAGAATCTCTACAACAGAGGTGAAGCGTAAAGTTGGCACTTCCCATGGAGTCACAATGGTCACATTCATGGGAAATACACCAGAGGTCCCCTTTAACCTTCTGCATCAAAACTAAATCCAACTTCAGCAACCACCTGGATTAACCATGTAATCTAGGGGGTCTTAAGCAAAGGCTAGTGACTTTTAGCTACCAAATGTATTCTGAAATCCTTGTCCATCTTTCAGGCCATATGACAAAACAAATGTAAAACATCTGTGAAACAAATTTGGGCGCACAACGGTTAAATTTAAAGCAATCCACATTTAGTGTAAAACAGGAACGAACAGGACTTAATACAGAGGGGGTAGACCCAAAATCACCGCACTGTCTAAAGGTATCCAATTCATCTGACCTGTAATAAATAGGCTCCATGCTTTGTGAAGTTTATGATCTTATTTTTCATTTTTGTTTGATCTTGTGGTGTGTACTGTGAATAGGATTGCATTACATTGCATTTGGTGAAAAATATTTTACCCAGTGATTGAGTCCCTGGTTGGTCAGAATCAGATAACTTGATATTTAAACATGCATCAACTTGGATAGAGAAACGTGCAAAGAACACGTCATGACATTCTCATCATTTCCTTTCAAACAGCAATTTTCAGTAAAGATGTGATGACACATAATTTGAATTTGCAGGGGAGTCTCAGTGACACCCCCTGAAGACCTCTCAGTTTGAAGTGTTGGGTGTGCTGCAGCTCTCTAACCTAATCATGCTGTTTCCAGTCACTGTGATCCAAGACGTGATGAAACACTCCAGCGCAACAAATTGCAGGAGTTTTCTGTGCTGAGCCTGTCTGTCACTTTACTCTCCAGTATGTTTTGGTTACGGTGATACACTTTCACTTTAGCCCTGCATCAACAGTTGGAAATGTGGTGGGATGAGGCGGAATACAAGAGACAGGGCAGGGGCCGTTTTCCCCCCCCTTCTGAAGAAGAACTTCATGATGAAGAGAATAGTCTAGAGAAAATTAACCATTAAAGTTTCAGCAAGATAAAACAGCTGTCTTTGTTGGATGGCTGTATATAAATACTGCAGAACAGTTTCAAGCCAACCCAATTGCCCACATAAATGTTGGCATTGTATGTTTCTGCAAACCATTAATATGTTAAATTTGCACGTTTTATAGTTTGCGTATTTGTTGAAACTACGTTTCTAATATTTTAATTTTCAGTTTCATGTTGTGACAATACTGTTGTTACCGTGTGGTTGGATTTAGGCACAAAGAAGACTTGGTTAGGGTTAGGGGAAGGTCAGGAGTAAGGCTTAAAAAACAGCGTTTGTTGCTACCAACACTGCTGGAAAAGTCTCAGCAGTTGTTGAAAAAATACCTGCTTTTGTCGCTGCAAAGAGAGGCTGTTAGTTGTCTCTTGGCTGTTGGCTGTCTCACCTCAAGGTCACGCCATCCACCATCTCCTTCTCCCGATCAGAAAGTCAGCTCATATACATTTAATCTGAATTATGTCATTCACATGAAACATACAAATGTAATGTATCCATGGTTTGCAGAAATGTACAATTCAAACATTTTATTCTGGCAGCTGGGCTTTTCAAGCCTACTGAGTGATGAGTCATTGTCAGTAATGGATGCTATGTGAGGGGCAGGGTGTGTTATTTCCTGACATTTGTTTTCTCAGGCCCCGTTTATACGACAATTTCAACTGAAAACGGTAAACTTTAGTTGCGTTTTGGCCAATCGTTTACACGACAGCGGCGTTTAGGGTGCCCGAAAATGCAACGTTTTGAAAACGGGTTCCAGAGTGCAACTTTTTGGAAACGGCAGCGTCTCCGTTGTCATGTAAACTTGCAATATGCAGTTCCTCTGAAAACGGAGACTTTTTGCACATGTGCATTACAGTTCCAGTCACTAGGCACGCCGACCGTCACAACAACAATGCAGAGCTCTGTTTGTGCTGCTCACCCTGTTGATTTGAAGTGAAGTGTAGATCTGTTACTGTAGCAACTCCACCTTGTCGTCCATCCAGACAAAGTTATCTGTGCATGCTTTCGCCATTGTGTCTTCTTTGTTTTGATTTGTAATCACCGCGTTGTAGAGGAAGGCGCTTCACCCATTGGCCTGGCGTGCATACTACAGCGTTTCCAGTAGATTTTGCGGCTCCGTGTGAACGGGGATCGTTTCAATAACGTCGTCATATAAACGCAGAAGTTTTTTAAAACGCAAAGGACAGACTTTCCGTTTTTAGAGAAACCGCTGTCGTCTAAACAGGGCCTCAGTTTGTTTGTTTTTTTAATCTCTGGCTTTTAAATATTTAAATTTCTGAGGCCTACAGATGGATTTGGAAATCTTTATGGCAATCAGTTAAATAGTTGTTGAGTTATTTCAACCTGGACCAAAGTGGTGCACCAACCGATCATTACCATTTTGCCAATACAATCCCTAGAGAAGGCCTCAGGGAATGGAAAGGATGGTAGAGACAAAATGAAAGACTGAGAAGTGTCTGACATAGGGTTGGGTACTAAGCTTGGTACTTTTAAGGGTACCAACTGAATTATGGTGGTACTGTTGAGTACTGAACATGTTGAATCAATTGATGCCAAATGTCAGTACCTGAGAGTGCACCTGGTAGGGAACCTTGGGTTCAAACAGGAGGTTAAGGCACCACAAAGTGTTCCAAAGCCGGGAAGCCGCCAGTACTCTGAGGCCGGTTTCCTGGCTTTGGGGCATTTCGCGGCGGAGACAACGGAGCTCCACAGAGCCACTGGGGTCATAAAGGAATTGGAAAGGCCGCGAAGAGCCCCAAAGGCGGAAAGGCGATGGAGCTCCGGCTGCTTCCCAGCAAGCTGAAACTATCGCTGCAGTGCCAATACTTTCTGTCTATCTGGTCTGTTTTCTTTTTCATTTTGTTTTAGCTATAGCCTGGTATCACTGCTGTTTGTGATTGCATTTTTTAAATTACATACTTATTCCACATATTTGTCAGTTGTGTCCATACAGTGAGCGAGAGAGACAAGCAGACACACACACAAGCAAGCAGACAAGCAGACAGAGCCTTAGCTCTATGTGTGATTAGAAACTAGCAGAGGAGCAGAATCACTTGATGACTGCAGTTTGTTCAGAAATCACATCCTTGTTATTATAGAAAGAGTAAAGTAACAAAAAAGGTATAGTTGAGTACCAGTACCAAATCTGAGTCACCGGCACCATTACTGGTTCAAATGTGAACGATACTCAACCCTCGCCTGCCAGAACAGTCATGAAAGCCTATACCTTGAAAGAGCAGCTTGAAGTGAACTGTTGAAGGGGTTCACCTCTCCAGCCTTAAGGAGAGGGGGATGGTTTCAGAGAGCAATAACTCTTTCAATGTGCATACGGGCATGCAAGTATTGTTTTAAGATAGACTAACTAAAATGTGAACCTATCCTTTAGAAAAACAACCCCTTGTGTGGTGCTTAGTGGCACTTATGCTTGTTCAAACTAAACTTGGCTTTGCCTGCATCGGCTCCAGGCTCCAAAGTAAAAATGAGCTTTGGACATTCAACCATAACATTTGTGATACAGTGGCTGAAATGCCTTGCTACTGTAAACATCCTTTCTAGATGTAGGGAGGCTGTGTGGGATCTATCAATCTATGACTTTGTTAGTACAGCTCTGAGGCTTGTACTATGAAGCTAGTTCAGCTTACCCAGGATATCTTCTCGCTATCTGGTTTGACTAACCCTAACATTTACCTTCTGGATAAAAGGTACTACGAAGCTGGTTATCAACTTGGTCAGTCAACTCTGGGTTTTCCTATCCAGCCACAAGCACGTTCATGTGAAAGGGGCGGGGTTGTTAATTGTGAGCGACATCATCAGAACCATGAATGAGGGTCTAGACATATTTAAAACACCATCCAAAACTCACTGTTACCCAAGGCTCAAATTACATGCAGGCACCACGTTAAAGGGTTTTTTTGGGGAGTTTTTCCTGATCAGCTGTGAGGGTCATAAGGACAGAGGGATGTCGTATGCTGTAAAGCCCTGTGAGGCAAATTGTGATTTGTGATATTGGGCTTTATAAATAAAATTGATTGATTGATTGATTGATTGATTGATCACGCAACTATGGGATCTATGTGACATTAGTATAGAGTATATTTTGCTGTTTAGTTGGATGATGATAATACTTCTTTGAATATGTCACATAAAACACGTAAAAGTAACACCAGACTGTTTCTGCTGCTTAAGTAAAGAGTGCAAAAGTAGTTAATGACTAATGAGGTCTATCTGACCGAAATGTTACATTTATAATAATGAGAGCCAGTTAACAGTGTGTGGATTATTTTACTAATAAAATACCTGTTTTGTCCTAGTTCTCATCACACATGTCTCATGTTATGTTGAGTGTAAAAGTAGCAGTCACTGTGGACTAAAGTTAATAATTTCAAATAGTGCTAAAATCATGTGTTTAGTGTTGTAAACGATCTTTCTGTTTGTTAAAAGCTCTGTTTTAAAACCAGTGGAAATAGAGCCTTGGAAATATTACATTATTCTACTGACCTATAACAGCACATAGGCGCCTCTATTTTACCTATCACTCGGGACTTTCATTGATCTGATTGGTCAGATTTCGGAAAGTTGACAGGTTGTGATCCGATACCCTGAAGTTAACCTGCTCCGGAGCAGGTTAGCTGTTCAGCATAAGTTACCACGGTGATTTATCCAAGTAAAAAGAGAACCAGCTTTGTAGTACTGAAAATCCAGAGTTAACCCTGAAATTACCTCGCTAACTTCAAATCCTGCTTCATAGTACAGGCCTCACATGGTATTGTATGGCATGGATTGACGGTAAAGATATCAACAATGGCAGAACACAAATTAAATGAACTGATTAAGGGGATTGCAGGTACATCTACATTAAAAATACCATTTGATACATGGGTGAACATTTGAATATTTGAGGGTAAAAGATCTGTTAAAAGGTGCTTTCAACAATCCTTGAAGAACTCTTCCAGAACATAACTTTTTTAAATCAAATTTCTCAACAAAACCCTTAGTCTTATGAAGAACGCTTTCTTCAAAAATGGGCTCTTCAAAAGCAAATGGTTTTGGGGAGAACCTCGGCCCTTCAGACAGAACCCTTTAGAACCCTTATTTCTAAGAGCGTACCTTCATTACAGTTCATAAAATGGTCTTTTGGTGTTTTGTTTATGTCAACAACATAAAAGCTCCAAGACCTTTGGTTTAAAAAAAATCAATTTTAGCTTATATAATTAATTTGTATCACCAAATACAGTATTACATGAGTTGTAATAGACCATAGATTACAACTGAGTATCACATTGACAAACAAAAATATCAGCACCAAGAAAAGCATAATGTTGCAGCAGATAAACCATTCACATTTGAAATTTTCATACATTTAATCATTTCTTTATTTTGGAATTTAGATATTATTGTTTTTCTCTGGCCACTAGAGGGAGCAACTAATCCCTAAATCAAAAATCCACTGATTGTCATAATCAAAAACAAACTTAACTGCTCAGGAGAGACAGGTAGCTTGACTTCAAATTGTCACACAAAGCTGGTGAATGCTTTGTAGCAGACAGAAGGAAAAAACAGCTAAGATGTATCATGCTACAGGTAAACAGAAAGTTTAACATTCAGCAGCATCTTACAGTGTTTACCGGTGGATAGAGTCACATGATTACAGGTATATGGGGGAGACTGTAATCAATGTCTCTGTTGAAAGATGATTGTCCATTGACCTTTGACCTCTTCCCGTGGATGCTGTGAGTGGTTCTGCTCTGGTGTTCACAAACGGATTATGTTTTCTGTCTCTGTTGTTTATTCACTTCGCTGAGATGTGGTTCTTTTTTTTGTTTTGTTTTTTGCAAAAACTAGTAAGTGGACTTTTAGCTGAAATTTGAAGCTTATAATAAGTGTACATGGTTTTTACTTATTTTTAAACACTCGCTATGTTCAGTGTGCATGAAACAATACTAGATCTGAGCCCAGAGTAATATGATTTATTCTGTAGACATTTCTGAGCCTTTTGTTTTTAACAAAAATGTTTTCTAAAAGCCCAAACTTGTACCATTAAAAAAGCCTAGGCACTGTGGGTCTGATGGATTTTGGGTGTGCTGGCAGCCGTTTCCTTTTGGCTGCTGACTGTTTGGATTACATGTGAAATGATGTAAACAGCTGGTACAGTGTATGTAAGTGATTTGTAAACATCATTTCAGAGGAGGGTCACCGAGCCTTCATGTACTGCTCTGTGTGTATGTGTGTGTGTACATGGCTGTATCTCACCTCACAGTGGGCACTTACACCAGAGCCATCCTTCACAGTGTGTATCCCTCTACTGCTTCACACAGTGTAAATGTTGTCTGGCTGCTGTGTTTTATTGCTCATAGATGGAGGGTTAGTTGGGCTTCTGTGGCACCATCTCTGATGGATCACTTTGGGTGTGCATTTAAACTGTTATGCAGTGTGAACAAGCCCTGCCAGATTTCTCACAATGTATGAGCGGGGGCACACTTGAAGTCAAGATAGTCCACTTCACGCCATTTTCAGTCCTGTGATGCAGAATCAGTTCCTTCATCACTCTCATGCTCATATTTCTGCATTGGATTACAGGGAGCTGGAGATAATGCTTACATCTCAGCAGATGAATCACAAATCAGGAAGGATGGAGGTGATTTGTACAAAAAAAAAAGTTCTCCAGCAGATGGCAGATTTTGTTCACTGAAACATGAATTCTGCTGTTCAGAACAGTTTCAAAATGAGCCTTTACACACTGCTGATACTACACGCTGTCCATTATATTTTAATGCAGTGGTTCCTAACTTGGGGTCAAGATCCCCCAAAGGGTCCCCAGATCATTAAAGGGAGAAGATTCCATACATTTACATTATGCACATTTTGATTCATTCTTCTGACTGTTCTCAGATCTTTTAGTGATGAACTGCTCAAAATCTACATCCACAAACAAGCAGGCATTTTTTCATTGTTTCGTTTTCATACAAAGGTCAAATCAATTCTGACACCAGAGATTATGAGTGAAGCAATTCAAGTTCAGTGTTGTGCATCAAAACAGCAAATCATAATAATCAGTATTATTATTGTCACCATTACATTTCATTGATGTCATGTGATATATATTTCATCACATGCAAACTGTGTTAAGTACCTTAATAGATTTACATGTTATTTGTACCACTAGGCTATGTCTTCAAACTGAGGCCTCTGAAGGAGCTCAAAAGTTAAAATAAGTTTAGTTCTACTAAGATTACATTTGATTGTTTCACAATTCAAGCTTTTAAAATTCACATCTTATCTGTATCTTAAAATGAAAACAGCTCTTGGGTTGGGGAATTTTGATTATCAAGCACTTAATTTCCTGCATTCTGATGAATTTGGCAATTATTTCATTTCATCAGAATAAAAGCCCTCTGCTGCTTTAATGTTTTTATTGAAACAGATCTAAGCCAATGACAGTTTGCTACACTGTCACCTTGGGGATCAATAAGTCTTCCTCTTAGTATTGTGAATGCAGGCAGTGGCTGGGCAGACAGGGTTGGTTGTTCCAAAGTATAATTCTGCATGGACATCATAAACAAATGTATCTGATCTTCCAACATTAATATCAGCAGTCTGTACATTTCACCCACAGCAGGAGAGAGTTCAGCATGAAGACAACATGCATGACAAACAGAAAGGTTTTTTAACTGACAGGAAAACGTTCTAGAAACGTCGCGTGCACAGGGAGCGCTGACCAATGGCCAACAAGATATTATCTCTTCGTGGATTATTGAATATCAAACCTGCAGTAAAGTAGCTCTGTTGCACAGACTCACACAGACGCAGTCAGTGTGGACATCCATGTGCCTTTAGATGGGATGTTTTTCTCTACAGTTGAGAAAAGCTCAGAAAACTGCCTAATGACTAATTGTTCCATTGTTTTAAAAATGCATCAAACTTTCACTTCCAGGAGCGTGTGCGCACCGCTTCATCTGCTCACTCCAGGGCCCGACATGGCGCACTATCACTTTAGACTTTTTCCTTCCTGACAGTACACGATCATATAGCAGCGGTGATGTTCGGTGCCCTGCTGTGTGTTGTATGTTCTGTGGGCTGGCGGAGTGACGCGCCAGTAGGAGTCGGACTCTGCGCTGCAATAAGAGGCAGCGGCAGCTGAGAGCGCACAACAGTGGAGCGGAGAGGCGTCCCGACACCACAACCACACCACCACACCGCCGTGCCTTCTCTCAGATCACACCGGAGGAAAGCCGCATCAGCGGAGGAACATGCTGTCTCTCCGGCCGTCTCATTAACTCATCCGCCCCGATAAACAAGGCTACTCAGCGGGCTTCAACACCCTGAACCACCGGCAGGACCCCCGAGCTGCAGAGGGAGAATTTAAAAATATATATCTTGTATCGGTAAGTCTTCACGTTGTTTTTATATTCAAAATGAAAATGAAAGGAAATACATCGCACATCAAAGTGTTTGGGTTGAATTTTAAAACTGTGCACTCATATTTAGATCATTTCTACCTATGAAACACGGCAGGAGTTTTTAGATTTGCGGGAGGATTGTGTAACAGGTGTGTGCCATAATTCGTTAAATTACATCGCATTGACATTACTGTCAATAAAGACACTGACTCTCATTATATGTTATGCATTATATGTTAAATGTTATTTAGTGACAACAAAACTTATTTTTTAATACATGCTGCATGCGTAAAGGGACAATAGTGATATTTGCGCACGAAAATAATAACTTTTCCCTTAAAATATGGTGACGTCACATCGGCTGAATTTAAATCGACTGACTTATAAGAGCAGAGTAGCTTTTCAGCACGTGCTTAAGTGTTAAAATTAATTTTTGAATGTAAGACTTGAGATGTTCACGTACTTTAAAACGTTTATTCCTTTCCTTTACGCACAAGCAAGCTCCAAATAATCACAAGCACGTGGTTATTAGTTACATATTTCTAACATCTCTGCAGAAGGCAGACTCGCAAAACTTTTTATTCCGTTTAGCCCGGTCTGTTCGCTCGTCATCCCGCTTCAGTGGGTCTCACTTCACTTATATACATTCAGATAACGGCTGCACACATTAGGGCAGTCTGAATAAACATCATCATCAGATGTAACCGCTCTACAAGCTCTGACACTTTATTCTCTGCTCGGTTTGTTTCACTAACAAACGCTGCTGCTGCTCCGCTCAGTGGATCACATAAAGTGCATATGCATCAGACGAGAGGTCTGTGAGGCAGCAGGTGTGACGGCTCGGACGCACGGGCCTTCTCTGTGGAGCTCACGTCTAATGGATGTGTCCACCTGGAGTCTGAGCGCAATGGATGCACCAGGCAAAGGTTGAATTGTCCATCTCGTGCAATTTTTAATGGTGTTCAAGACCAATGTGGAAGAAGTATCCAGATCTTTCCCTGAAGTCAAATAAATCACACTACGCCACATTCATTTTAAGAAGTAGGCCTGTTAGTTAAAGTTCTCCTTATGCAACACGCCCCTTGCAGAATGTTAACTTTATTGTGTAAAACGTGACGCACTTAATTCAAATGGAACTAATTTTAAGTTAAATCGTGCCTTAATAAATACAAATGTATCATATTAAGTTATAGAGACTGAGATAAGTAAAATGCCATAGAAAGGGACTATATACAATTCAATATTATAATACAAAATGCAATAGTTCCCTCTGAAATGTAGAAGTAAGGTAAAAGTATAAGTCGGCTATAAAGCAACATAAAATGAAAATATTGAAGAAAAGTACAAGATCCTTGAAAGTGTAGTTTAGTTCGTTCCTTTAGTAAATGCAGTAAAGTATTTCACCACTGCAGATGACCTACAAATGATTTAATGGGAATCCTGACTGCTGCACAGCTTATATGCATTTGTTTTAGATTCAGAACACAAATGCCTGATGAACATGATTTACAGCTTATCAAGTCATTTCTGTTCTTATAACTCAATTTATTAAAAACAACAAAAAAAAGCAAACATCTGTAAATGCAATGAGAACATTTCAACCTGTTTCCACTCAAAATTTCTTCAAAACTTTTCCAGGGATGAGCATCTGTTTCTGGAAACACAAAACGACAACACAGGCTGCATAAAAAAAATAACCAGCTTAATTTTAGAGCAAAAAAAAAAAAGTTGATTTTTATTGTGGATGACAGCCCACAACTCCCTGGCAGTTTACATCTACAGTCCCTGGCCCTGGATTATTTCATATTTCATGAGAGCCTAGAATTGCTAACCACACCCCTGCAACCCTCCGCTCTCGTCGATGCCAAGGTACAAATAAGGATCATTTCGTTAACCTAAAGCCGAACGGAGAAACAGTCTTAAGGTGTGTCCCTCTTTCTGTGTCTCAGCCTGAGGGACTCATAACTTGGTTGACATATAGTTTTTTTTGTTTTGTATTTAATAAAGACCGAGAGCAGAAATGTATGGTAACATACTAACGTTGCCGCAAAACTTAACTGTGTTGACTTATTTAGAATACCAAAAGTTATCACAACGACTGCATAAGCTACTGGCACTTTTTAGGACTATTAAAATTCTCCGTTTCATCTGATGGCTGTAGTTTAAGATTTTCTCTACAACATATGCTTATAAATCCATGGTCAGAGTTTCAACCAGTGGTTCCAAATTTGGGTTAAAGACCCCCTGGGAGTCCTGAGATAAATCCGAGGGGCACTGAGATGTTTAAAGGAAGAAAAAAGTCACACACAAAACACTGCGGCTAATTCTTTTTCTTCCTGAATTTCAGTGAACTGCTCAAAACTCAAATCCACAAGGTCATAACATGATTTTAATGAACTGCTGGTTTAAACTGTGAAACAGTACATGAATTACAGTTATAGCCAGTACAAATAAGACTGTTTGTTCTGAGTTTTGCTACATGATTTTACAGTTTTTTTGTTTTGTGTTTTTAACGTTTACCAAGTTAAATTTTGGAGTGGTGGAATTTTATTTATTTTCCGCAAGTGTTTTTTTATGTTGTTGGCATAAAAGTGGTAAAAAAACAAAAAAACAACAACAGTATTCTGAGTCAAAAATGTCTGGGATCAGCCCACAAAATCCCCCCGTGTACCTTTTTCAATCATCACGTAAGCTTAACCAGATCACTTCAACCCCCCAAATTCACAAATAAAAAAACAAGAAATCTGAGGCATGGATTAAGAGTTCACATCCCCTGATAATTTCTGGATCCAGATGTGTGTACTGCACCCAGCCTGATCGCGTTTACACAGAGGTGAGAAGCAGCGTCTCAGCCTTCACAACACGGCCCTCTGAGGCGCTGAATCTCACAGCCTCGACCAAAGCAGAGGGCCACATGGCTGTTTGGATCTGGAGGCCCCTGGTATGCAGACATCAAAGGGTTAAAGGTGAGGAGACGCTCAGCAGCACAGCACTTATCTCCTCTAATGACCTCCTAAGTATAAGTCAATTACTTCTGCGTCATGATCAGAAAGGAACAGACCACAGGGGGCTGTTTGAGCTCCACTGCTCCTCATTACAACCACTTCACTGGAGCTTAGTGGATGAGCGGCCAAGCCTCTGGCTTCAGGTTAAGGCTTTTCTGATAGTATTATTTATTAGAATCCTTATGAAGCTGCAAAATCTGCCCGTAGGGTAATGTTGGGATTCTTTCACCGACACTGTAGGACAACATAATAACTTATTACAAAGAATGAATCATCTCAAAGCAATAAAAGAAACTCAGCTGTCTGACTTGAATACAGTTCATTATGTTTATATAAATGTTTGTTCAAGCAGCACTGTCCCCTACAGCACAGGTGGGGATGAAATGATTTAGTATTTAGTGCCTGGCTGTCGTTAATGAATTTTCAATTCCAAGCATTCTTCTTACACAACAACAGTTTTTCTTAGATCCTGATAAGCTTGGGAGATACCAGCTTCTGCACCAACAGAGACAGCTCAAATCAAGGCCGTAGCCATGGAGTCAGCACTGTGGGGTGCGGGGGTGCAAGTAGGTCCCCTCCCCCCCTGAAAAAAAAATAAGAAGTTGAAAACTCATTTCCTTATTTGTCATAACCACGTACAGCAGTATTCTATGTGAGTATGCCATAAAAGAAAGCTACTACTGTCAACATAAATGACACATGCAGCACAACATAAATGACTCATATTACTTTCTAGTTTTCCACTTTTGAATAAAGTAATTAAATACAGACGTAAACGACAACACCACTTGGACAAACCACAAGCAGAACTAGTGTCCACCATAACACTAGAACCAGTGGTAATTAAAGTGGCAAATGTGTTGTGGTGGGGGGGGTCCTTCATCATAACTATTAATCTCATCATTGATATCAATCTTATATTAATTATTGTTTCTCTAGAAAAAAAATATATATATTCCATTAAGTTCTCCCTGAATCGCCCCAAATCACAGTTTCCAGTGCTTGCACCATTACATGATATTACTTTGTACACGTTCCCCAAGTTCAATTCTATTTAGCATCTTTGGAAACTCTGGAATCTAAAATCATGTGGGTTCCCTGTTGTATCCACCGGGGTCCAAGAGCGTCATTTTTAATTTCTCAGAGGCAGGAAAAAAAAAAAAAAAAAAAAGATTATGAATCTGGTAACAAGTCAGTGGGAAAAACTGAAAAATAGTCTGGGTTCATTTAATTTTCAAGTTATGATTACAGATGTGTAGTCATAAGTAAACAGTGGTGGAAAAGTAAATATGTCCACATGGAAAAATGACTCATTTAAAAGGGAAAAGATCTGAAGTAAAAGTACATACAGTTACACTGGAAAACATAAATCAGTATCAAAAGTCAAAGTACTCATTTTGAGAAATGGGCCTTGTCATAGTGGTATTATGTCATTGATAAACGAATTAGCAGTATTGTTGAGTCACATTTACCAGTGGTTTTACATCTACAGTATTTCATCTTTTTTGACTTCATCATACATTTAACATGGACTAATAATTTTTATATTTATTAAGAATTGTTTACTCTTTATCTGAAAAATAATAATATGTAGTAGTAACTACGGATGGGGAAATGGATACAGCATGTTATTTTTGTATGGCAGTATAGTATCATTACATGGATGCCAAGTATCCATTCTTTGTGTTGTATAGTTTATTAATATTACAATTACAAATTAAACTATTGGTAGCATACGAGAATAATATAAGCGATTGCTGTTTTAGTCCACAAGCTACATTTTGCTACAATAAAAATGACTGAAGTGAGATGACTGAAAACGTAATCTTATTAGATAATACAGATGATGACAACGTTTTCCTTTGGCGATGTAATGCAGTCGAATATAATAAATAAATCAAAATATATTGTAATATATCGCAATAATATCGTATCGTGATTTATGTTTCGTGATGATATTGTATTGTGGGGCCTCTGGTGTTTCCACCCGGGCAGAGGTGGAAGAGGCAAACACACTACAGTAATACCACAATGTAAAATATTCCATTACATGTGAAACTATTTCAAACTTTACCACAGTAAATGTATACTTAAAGTTAAAATACCCGCTGTACAGCAGTGTTATGTTTATAAATATGATTTTATTGGATTAGTATTACTGATGCCTTAGTAAGCAAGCAGCATTTTGATGTTGTTGGTGGAGGTGATGACAATTTTAACAACTTAATACACTGTTGGGTAGATTAATATATATTATCTCATACAGAGAAGCAGTTTTTTATATGAAAAGTAGCTGTCACAATCACAGGAGTAAAAAGTACCCTCTAAAATGTAGTGGAGTAAAAGTATACAGTAGTCTAAAATGGAAATGTTTGAGTATAGAACAAGTAACCCAAAACTGTACTTAAGCAGAGTACTTGAGCAAATGATCTCATGCCACATGTGGTTTTAACTACAGCCATCAGATAAATGACGCAGTGAAGTAAAAAGTATCAGGTCAGACCTGAGAACAGCACTGAAACACAGCACCTGAGTAAGAGCAGCTCGTACAGATGAGTGAACAGGTCTGCTGTATGAGATGATGAGGTGAGGGGGAGTGGCCTGCTGTGGCTCCTGTCCATCAGCGCCTTGCCTCAGACAAAGATACATTATTGTCTATTGTTATTCCTTCTTATCAAACCTGATTTAACAGCTCACAGGTATTTCTCCGGCTGAATGCTGTCATTCTGCAGTGAACAGCCCCGGGCATGTTTCTGGGTACAGGAAACAAACCGCACCCACACACACACACACACAGACTGCTCTTTCTCTGTCTGACGCGTTTCTCTGTGTGTGTTAATGCTGCCAGTTGTTTTGTGTTCACTTTCGTTGACACATTTACCACACAAACACGCAGTGATGGTTTGACACCTAATCGACTATTGCTATTAAAACCATCATTCAAAGACTGGACAGTTTTTCAGTAGTACTGTGGTGGTATTTTTCAAGAAGCCTACACTCTTCTCATGCCAATTAAAAACTGAACTAAAAGGGCACTTGGAAAGCGCAGATCTCCGCTAAGGCCAAATGTACTATCTCACAATGTTAACAAAGGTGTGAAATAATTAATGTATTCAGATCTTCATTGGTTCATGCTTCACCCTTCCACCAAGTTTTATAAAAAATGGGCCAGTAGTTTTTCCGTAATCCTGCTGCCAAACAGACAAAAAATATAAACAAACCGAAAATATAATCTCCATAGCAGAGGTAACAAAACTGCAATGTTTGGTTCAAATAAAATATTAAAAAAAACATAAGAATACACTTTGTAGGTCAGAGAGACATTATTATAAACTATCATTATTTTAATAATTGGCTTTCACCTGTTATTATAATGCTGAGTAAATATTGGAGGCGGTTGGGTTGGTGGATGGGCGTGTAACGCCTCTGATTTTCATGCTGGAACGAGTTGACATCCCGTTACAGCCCTGCAACTAATGATCAACTCTCTAACCTTAATCATGATTTATGAGCTTTCTACAATAACTGCTACAGTTGCCATGTGCTAATATTGAAGGAAGTGAGAATTTTCAAAACTTTGGCACTGGACTTGGACAAGGAGCCTGTTCACACCTGGTATTACTGTAACATGCATCTTGGGTGATCAGATCGCAAGTGGACAGCTCAATGTGTGTATTAGAATGCATCTCCATGTGCATCTGACCACTTGGGATGATTGGATCTCACTTCCCTGCACTATATACAAGTAAACTTGTACATCGTTTTCATTCAGGGTCAAATGTTATTTCATTGTTCAGCTGCACACAGTGCACTGATTCACTCAGCCCCGCCAAATTGGGACAACAATGAAGTGAGGGCGCTTCTTACCCTCAGACCAGAGGACGAGATCAGCTGCCATACAACAGGGACGGTAAATGGTTGTTATTGCCATGGTAATGCCATTGTTACTGCCTAGAAAGACGCTGTTGTGTTAAACATCGCAGCTCTTTTGCTTCCGGGATGCCGGCGTGCTATCTAAAGTCACATACTGAAGCAGCATGACGCCACCATGTGTAAAAAAGCTATGGCGGAATAAAGAAGGAACTTCGTAGGGCAATTTCTGTGTAAAATGGCTTATTGTGACAGAGCTAACTGTTAGCACCACGTGGCTAACATTACCTAATGGTTATTAAAAAGTTGAGCCATGTCAGTGTCAACGTGAGTTTGTTTGGAACTTTTAACAGCTGCTGCTGTGTCGGTTTGTGCTTGGGCAGATGTTGAACTGACTGTTCGCTGGAGAGGCAGTCGTCCAGCACTGTGTCTTACCTGTGACAGTTTGAGTCAGATAAGCAAGGACATCAGCTTAGTAGGCAATCCTTCAGTGTTACTCAAGACACATTAGCATACACACTGCTGAACGAACATGGCCATATGCAACCCAGACCACCTCTGAAAGTGGCCTGAGCTGTCTAATCTCAAGACACATTGAGGACGCATTGGGTGCATTCACACCTGTACTAAGAGCTGTCCACCTGTGATCTGATCACCCAGGACGCATGTTAATATCAGGTGTAAACAGGACCATGGAATTCCTGTGACGCTGAGGTGTGCTTGGAGATGGGTTAAGCTTTTAGAGTGTGGTTGAGTGTGGATCCAACAGCCAGGCCCTTTCACATGCACAGCCTTAATAAGCTGATAATGACATCCCCTTCAACAGCCTTATCTGCAAGCTGGACTGGATGTTTATTGGCTCCTGATAGAAGTGTGTGTTTTTGCATGGGGTGTGGGGAAGCACTAGGGTTCTCAGGCAGTGGGGGTGGGTACACCAGCAATATACATTTCACATGTGTCTGTAAATTTCATCATGCCATGAAAAACATTTAACCACAGTATGAATTCAATCAAGTTGCAGTCCAAACCACGACAGTAAGCATTCTAACCAAATACACCAGGAATCAGCAGCCTCTAATAAATGCAACCTCAACCTTCCAGCAGTGGTAAAAATCATGTTTCCTTATTCAACCACAACCTTCCTACTGTTCCCCGGAGGTTATTCATTTAAGAATCAAATTATATAAATGCTGTCAATGAGTAAGTTATGATGTATTGTACAAGGAATGTACAGTGCTATCACTTGGAATGAAAATATGGAAATCAATCTCATATTTCTGTATAGTATTAGTATAGAGCTGAAAGGCTGGATGTGTTTAGCTTAGCATAAGGAGTGAAAGCAGGGGGAAACTGCTTGGCCCTGTTCAGCCAACACCTCTGAAGCTCCATGACTCATAGTTTGTATCTTAAATGGAAAAATGATCATTCATGGTTTTATGGGGAGTTATGTTTTTGAACTATTTCTTAACTAAAACACTCTAGTCTACCAAGCTAGGCTCACCCCCTTGACTCACACTCCATTCTTAAAAGTCCAGTTTGCAGGATTTAGGGGGATATACTGGCAGAACTGGTATATCATATTAATAACTATGTTTTCTTTAGTGTGTAAACATCTGAAACTAATTGTGTTTTGTTACCTTAGAATGAGCCATTTATATCTACATATGGAGTAGGTCCCCTTACACATTTTCTGCCATGTTGTTCTACCAGCCCAGGGATCGGCTACCTTAACTATCAGAAGAGCCATTTTTGACCAAAATAATTTAAAAAATCTGTCTGGAGCTGAAAAACATGTTTGAGCTTTATATGAAAATTACACAGTCTGTTAAGTCTAAATTAGCCAATCAGCATTATTAATAGGTCTAATTGTTTTACCACCAGGTGGCGACTCTGCAGTGGGCTCTTATGATTATATGGTACTTTAACTTTACTAGTCCATACCCATTGAGTACAGCATACCATACCATGACTTAGTCATACCAAAAATTTTAGCCATTTTGAAGCATGTTTCTGTTGTTATAGCGCCACCCAGTTGCCAATTAGAGTTAAATTTCTCCAGTCACCTTGAGGCGTCCTGTTCTACATATCTACCACGTTTAGTAAAAATCCATATGGCGGTTAGGCCTAGATAAGAAATGAGCTCTCTAGCGCCCCCATTTTGTNTAATATTGCTTCATTCACATCCTCCCATGACCCTCTACCACTGTGCCAAATTTCACATGGATTGACATAGATGTATGTCACACGTTTTAGTAGATGAAAATGTTAAAACATTTACTTATCTTATCTTTACATATCTTTTTTTTCCTAAACCTAACCACGTGCTTTTGTTGCACAAGGAAATAAACATGAATACGAGGTGTTTTACTGATGTTTTATACGTTTATTTTGAAAAAGACTGCAGAAACTGTAAATTTCCTGTGAAAGCAAAAGTGTATTTTGAAAAGACACAATGCATGCAATGAGTGTAAAAAACAACCAACACAGGAGGATACCTAGCACGTCATATGTAGGTGTGATAGTCTACTGACCAAGCGGTGATATTTGACTAGTTGGGATGAGGACACGTTGATTCTACAGTAGCCCAGAATGTGCAAACTAAACACTGGTTCTACATGGGGCCATTCACGTCTTCTTGCAGTATTTTTTCTACACACATGGGAAAAGTTTCAAATGGTTGCAATCTGCAACCTCACCACTAGATATCACTAAATCCTACACACTAGACCTTTAAACCATCTTCCTATCTCCCTCTCAGAAGGAAAGCGCATAGGCATGTTTTGGCAACAACTTTTTAAACTGAAGAAACCTGTACTGATCCTGGTCTCCTGAAGTTGAAGTTATAAGTTGGTTCCCACAGCTTAAAGTTCAGCAGTTCGTGAAATGTATGCATGCATACACTGTGGGGGGAGAAGGGGAGACAATTAATTACTGACCAACTTCTTGTAAACTTGGGTTTTACAGTTATCAGTATAAAAGTGTTAACTGAATTCTGGCCTAGTGTTATTTGTCATATTAATCTAGTTTCTTGTATGAGTATATTTGTAGCATTTGTTTGTGTGTGTTTATGTGTGTGTTTTGCAGTGATCAAATCTCCTTGCATCTTAGTCACCGTCTTTGATGATTTGACTTATGAAAGTATTAGAAATAAATCAATGCAAATTGGCCCGAAAGTTGCATATTTTCATCTGCTAATGTTTTTGTCTCTCCCAGACGGCCTGTTGGATTTGCAGCCATGGGCAGCAAGACCCTGCCAGCACCAGTCCCTCTCCACCCATCCCTCCAGCTGGCTAACTACTCCCTCCTCCAAAGCTCCACAGGCCTCCAGCTGCCATCAGATCATTTTCACAGCATCTACAGCTTCAGTGCCCTACACGCCATCCACCTCCACCAGTGGACCCTTGGCTACCCACCTTTGGCCCTGCCCCGCTGTACCATCTCCAAACTGCCTGCCCAGTTCTCTTCCATGGCCTCTATCCCCATGTTCCCTCACCTCCTGCAGCCCAAACAGGACACAGCTGGGCTGCTGCAGAGCTCCAAGAACAAACCCCGCTTTGACTTTGCCAACCTTGCTGCAGCAGCCACCCAGGAGGATCATCTGAAGGCAGAAGACCTGAGTATGACGGGTGCTGCTGCTGCCGCTGCCGCAGCACAGGCTTCATCTCACCATCCAACTGCAGCCAGCCTGGGATGCCTTCTGGATGTGACCAAACTCTCCTCACCGGAGCGCAAGTCCAGCCGAGGCCGACTGCCCTCCAAGACCAAGAAAGAGTTTGTCTGCAAGTTCTGTGGCCGTCATTTTACCAAATCCTACAACCTTTTGATCCATGAGAGGACGCACACAGATGAGAGGCCGTATACCTGTGATATCTGCCACAAGGCCTTCAGAAGACAGGACCACCTCCGGGACCACAGGTGAGAACCAGGCAAGGTGTGGTAGTAGATGAGGTCTGAACTTTACTCTCAACCTCCTTTTTTCAGTTCTCATACAAATATGTCTGGGCCATTATCACCAGTGTTTCCCCTACCATTATATTAGGGGGGCACCCTGCCCCCCCAACAGCCCCCCCCCTGCCCCCCCTTGAAGGTCAAGTTAATTTAATTTAATTTTATTTTATTTTCTGTATAGCACCAGATCACAACAGAAGTCATTTAAGGGTTACCTTTCCTACAGAACAGGTCTATACCTTGTCCTTTTATTAAACGAAAAGCTAAATAGCCTCATGTTATTTATCTTATTTACACCATGACATGTAATTTCTGTCTTTACATGGTCGCGCCTTTACAATTCTCCTTTGCTCTTTGTATTGCGCACTGCGGAGTTCTGCCCCGATGCACACACACACACACAGACACATGCGCACACACACACAGGCACAGGTGAGCACACTACAGCGTGGCACGGGACGCATTTTCCTGACCGAACCCAACCCGAGTCCAAGACAGTTATAACCAAGCCCGGCCCGAACCCGCAGCACGGCACTCAGTGGAACGGAGCCTGTGTTGCGTTCAGGTGTTGTCATGTTAGTAACAAAATCCAGCACTTGAATAGGCCATAGCACAGCACAGCAGCATGTTAAGTGGTTCAAACCAGAGCAAAAAATTTTATTTTACACCACAAAATACTGTTCGTCCAAATTAGTCTGCACCAAGTTTGAAAGAGTGATTGAATAAGTATGAGATATATAAAAGAGTTGTAACCACCCTGAGACCTTCACTGGCCTCCATGCTGCTTTATATGGTTTACTAACCCTGTCCACTGACGCATTTGTGACATTGAACATGACACAAGTTAAAAAATAAAAATAAAAAGTCATACTTATCTACAACAGAGCTGTGTACATGTTTTGGTACATTTTTGGTGTATAAAAAGGGTATAACAATTGAACAGAAATCTAATGTGTTTGGTCTCTATACTGCTCAGCACTGGCTCAAATAAACATGTTTACAGCCTTGTACAAAAAAACAATTTTGGTCTCTTTAGCTAATTTCCCCTTTATGACAACCATACAGGGTGAATTTTTATATAACTCATCCATTTACATTTTATTAAGGCTTAAAATTAAGGGCGGGCAGTGTTTGCCGACAGTGTCTTCAGCCTCCCAGTTAGATTCACCCTCACTTCTCCTTTATGCCCATATATGGTTACTTCTGGCTCAAAAACCCCACCCCCAAAATGGCAACGTCCAACCTCAAGGCTTCAAAACAGGAACACCAATGGGTGTCTACACAGTGTGAGCATCACGTTAGCTTGTCAGCAGTGGTTTCAGTCCTCGGGTTGTCTACACAGGGTGCATTCAGGCACGGTATAGAGTGAAGGACATTCACATTATGGCTGTGCTCAGAACCAAACACATAATCACTGTCAATACACACATGAAATGTAAGAAAACAAAAATATGCTTCACATTCATGCGCGTACAGTGCAAGAAAGTCTGTGTAGACAGCTGGATCGATATGTCAAACGTAACTAAAATATGCTGCTGAAATGCCTCCTGTGTAGACATGCTGTAAGGTGCAGAAAAAAGTGTTGGTTGTTAAATGCTAATAGTGCAAAGAATACAACAATTCCATGAAAGTAAATGGAAACCAACATGATACATTTGATTACTAGCATACTTAGCTTGTCAGATACTTTGATTTATTACGTACTTAATATATTTAGCCTTCGTCCTTGTCATCAATCAACAATGTATCAGCAGAAAGCTGACATGCAGCAGCAGGTTAATGAGCTTGGAGCAGGGTGAAAGAATATTCCACTATGCAGAGCAGGTTTAAAGGTCTTATACTGTGTGTGTGGTACACAGGGTTTATTACAACCATAATTAAACACGTCATAACAACAATTTTGCTAAACTTTGCCAAATGTAATAGACAGAAAATGTGTCAACATTAGAGAATTTCACTATCCAGAAATGCTGTCCAGTGATACAGGTAGTCAGTGTACTCCTTTGTAGTGTGTGACAGGGTTGGCGCAGAATTAAGAATAAGTGTGGGAGTTTGTTTCTTTGTTGGGTTCTTCCATAAAATCACCAACAAAGTCACCATAAGAATAGGTCACACGATGTTGATTGTGTCCAAATAAATGCTCAGTATGATGTTCTATGTGTAGAGTGGTAACTGGTTACTACTGCTGGAATAACTGCGGTGTATAAACAGCCTACACGTTCTCACCCCAAGTCGTCACACATCGCCGCTTTCTCAGTGCCCTTTCACGTCTACATATTATGCCCTATGTATCCTTCTGCATCTGCTGTTGGCATTCCAGGACACTGCCACCAAAGTATGTGGTTAAGTTTACAAAACTTCATCAAGGCTTGGCTTTACATTCATGTGGGAAAGAAACACCGGGCTCCTGGGTGAAAGCCCGGGGTTTGTCAGACCTATCCATCACTCCTCCCTCATGCTCTATAGGGAATTTCCAGCTCCATATATTATGTCGTTACTGGCAGTGTGCCGGCCTGACACCATCGATGTCATACATATACTGAACGTTTCTAAAGTGATGTAGCTCTGATTACATGCATATGAGCTGACACTTACATGACACGGCAGCCATGCTGCAGACCACTGTTCAAGACCAACAAAAAGACATGCCAGTTTTTTGTTTTTTTTTAGCGAGACATCAACAGCAATTGTGGGCACAACTGTGGCACCAAAGTCGGCTATTTTTAGCCAAAACATGATCTTTCTCTTGCCATAACAAAGTCGTTTTTGTGGCTTCACATATGGGTTGGGCATCCTTTGTTTTTATCTCTGAAACGAGTGCAGAAACAATACTTTTAAATTGTACTGGTTTCTTAATGGTGCCTGAACCAGTACTTCAAAAAAAGCACAGAATGACCATTAGTGACATTAAAGAACAGCTTTTTTAAATTGCAAAGGCAAATTTGACATTAAAATTAAACAATACAATAACTCCTCAGTTTAAAGTGTACTTTAGTATGTGAATATGAATAAATACAAAACACTATTTACAAATTCACACAATAAATAAAACCTAACAACAAAAAATTAAAATGAACAATTATAGTACAAACAACTACAAAATAAATTCTCTATTATCTGTTTGTGTGCGGCTCACATCGTCACTACAATGAGAATAGCTGGTCCACATTAACAGTCCAAGTGAGCCTGGTCAGTTACCAGTGGGAGGCTAACTTTGCTTGCTAACTTTAGAGCCAACTTTCACTGCCTTTACTTTAATTTGCAGGTAGCATGACACAGTAACTTGGCTTGGGTCTTAAGGAAAAGAAGCCTGTATTACCTGATAAATAGTCTAAATTGTCATTTATTTTCAGTGGTGCTGGCCTAAAATGTACACTGATAAATTTTACATCATACACTCTGCTCTGGTCACTCATAATCGCTCTCTCACACTCCCCTTTGTCCACACAGTCACTATGCACAATCTGGCACCAAAATGAGCCATCGAAATATCCGTTTTGATTCAGTCCAGTAGGACTGCTAACCACAGCATTGTTGAAAAATAGAGAAACGTCAAGTTACTGCTACATAATAATGTTACAATAATGTTACATGTCAAAGGTTTGCAGAAATGGACAATGCCAACATTTATATTGATAATTGTAATTGGTAACGTGTAATTATTTTACTTGGTGCTGACATCAGTGTGTAACTAGCACAGCATCACCAAATATCTGGTATTGCAACTTTTTATACTGCCTTCAAGTAGTTTTGGAAATTTCTAAGATTTGAGATAACACTTTTGTGTAGTTTATGTTGATTCGCCTCAAACAACCAGTGTACCAAGTGTACAGATGTTAACTGTAGGCTAGCTAGAAATAGATGCACCATCTGTGTGTATGGGAGTGTGTCTGTGTGATTTTGTGTTCAGCTTGGCCTGATCTCTGAAATCACTAATTACTGAAGTTCCATTTTTTATTTCTCTCCAGTCTCCTTTTTCCTCCCATTGCTGCACGTTTATCATGCAGCCATAAGGCTTCTACAGAGCCTCCCCAGAATTCGTTGGAAGGGTCATGAAACCTGACACATGTTGACCCATTCAGTACTAATGATGATATTCTGAAATCTGACATGATTGTTCCTAAATACTAACCAGCTGCTTCGTTGTGTTCCCCCTGCAGGTACATTCATTCCAAAGAAAAGCCCTTCAAATGTCAGGAGTGTGGGAAGGGCTTCTGTCAGTCCAGGACACTGGCTGTCCACAAAACATTACACATGCAGGTCAAGGAACTAAAGCCAGCCAAGATCAAGTGATTCACTGTGCCAGCAGGGAAGGGACGGGGACACTGGAAAAACACGACCAAAGACAACAGCAGCCAAAGAACAACCAAAGACTTCTTCATCTCAGCCGTTGGAGGCAGAGCGCTCTGCTTCTGTGGGAATACTCCTCAAGGATGAAAATATTTCACCAGCCAGTTCTTAAAGGAATAATGCAGAAATAAGCCTTAGTTATCAAAGCCTGACTTGGCAGTGGATGTGTGGAATGTGAAATGAAAAAAAAAGAAAAAAAAAACTTGTGGCTGCTCAGTGCAAATACTTTGCTCAGAAGCTTATAATCCAAAGACTTTATAAAAGGGACACAACTCTTATGCAACATTTTTTGTACAAAAACTGAGAATGATCAAAGCCATGTTAACACATTTTCCTCCTTTTCAATATCACATCCCAATGTTATTTTTGTACAGATGCATTATATCAAAAATGTATTTTTGCACTTTAACCTGATTATTGATTATTTACATATATCACTGGATTTCTTAAACTTATTTTCAAAATGAATAATCATTTCTAAATAAATATTTTTACTTTAAGTAGTTTGCTGTGTGTCTCAGTTTGTCTGAGTGAACTGTTGCTATATGAGGTAATGATTAAGGTTGGGCGATTGTTATGGGCTATATGTAATTCAGTGCAGTGCATACTATAGTCATCATGACCATGACCATGACCATGATGATGAAGATGATCACACTGATCACAGGGTTGGCAGTTTAATCCCCACCTCCTCTCTTAAGTGTCCTTGGGCAAGAAACCAAACCCTAAATTGCTCCCAATGGTCAGTCCAGCGTGCTCTATGGTAGCTTGCTACTCTGGAAATCCAGAGTTCTCGCAA
This sequence comes from Epinephelus moara, assembly GCF_006386435.1. Classification (NCBI taxonomy): domain Eukaryota; kingdom Metazoa; phylum Chordata; class Actinopteri; order Perciformes; family Serranidae; genus Epinephelus; species Epinephelus moara. Next base: position 40,754,126 of record NC_065519.1, read on the forward strand.
GAGCACAGTTTGAATTTGCTCAGCGAGTCACTCTGACAATCAGTAATGATGCTCATTACCCATGCCCTTGTAGCTGAGCTGCACCAATCACATCGGTGTATCTGATATAGGCGGGCCAGAGGCGAGCTAAACAGATGACGACAGCGCTGCGACGACGAAGTCCGGAATCAGTCAGTAAACATTGCAAGATGGCTACGGATGAACACCAGTTGTTTGAAACGGCTTTGGCCGCTACAATGAACGAGTTAGACTTGGCTTTTTCTCTAAAAGAGGAACAGAAGACGGCGCTCGAATCTTTCCTTTGCAAGAAGGACGTTTTTGCTGTTTTGCCGACCGGATACGGCAAGAGTCTAATCTACCAGTTAGCTCCGCTGGTAGCTAAGCTCTGGATACGTCACCTCATGTATTGTTCTGATTGGTCGTAGTGTTATCCAATTGTGTGCAATGATATTTTCAAATGCATGCTTGGTGCCGCCCCTCGAGTTGGGCCATTTTCATTACTCATAGCCAGACCCTAAATCTTTCTAGACTTGGGTCTGGATTTCCAGGCTAGTAGCTTGCTGCCATTGGGGCAAAAACCTTGTAAAGCGCTTTGGATATAAGCCCATATAAATGTAGCCATTTGTGATGGTGACAGGGTTACAGACAAGCCTTGTACTTCCCACTTCCTCCTGTGTCTAAATGTGGTCATTTTCTACATTTCTTTATCTCTATAAAATTTAATAGTAACAAAAGCAACAGCCACATATGCTACACGAATGCTACTCGATGAAGAGATGCTCTCTGCAGTTTGCACAAACTTTTTTTATTCATTTATATGATGTTCATTTGGCAGACACTTGTCCAAAGCAACATATAACAAGACCCATAGTCAACAGCCAAGAAGCTGTGTATATCAGTATATGAGCTAAATGTTCTCATTGGCATGCTGATAATGATGATGGCTTACAATGATAATGCTAGCATATTGCTGTTCAGCAGCAGGTATTATATTTGATAATTAGCAGTAATTACATTTGTCTTTAGCTTTGCAGGCATTTGGTCATAAATCAAAATATTGAAAACACCAGGTGACAAGATGAAAAGTCAATGTTATCACAATTCATCCAGTGGGGACCATAAACATGATTGCCACATACCCATATACCTATGAGTTTCATAGCCAACAGTCCAGTACTTGTTGAGACATTTCAATAAAGAACTAAAAAGTCTATCTAGCGTATATAAAAATTCAAGTTCACCAGAGTCAGTCAGTTATCCTTCAGGCACTATGAAAGTGGTGGACCGGCCATCTGACATTGCAATCCAGCCCGCTCTCAAGCCAAAGTCGTGGAAGACTGCCACTTTGACAAAAATTTTGCCGTCAAATACCTGATGCTAAAAGTCGCCTTTCTTGGTGGAATAATACGCAGCTGGGTGGCATCAGTATGTAATGGGCCTGACGTAACCTTTCATGATAGTATGATATGCCACCAGTTGGAAAGGATGGCACTTAATGCGTTGGTATGATACGCTGCTGGGTGGCATCAGGTTAAAACCCTGCCGGTATCATATTATAAGGAGCTGTATAGTCCCTATAGGGAGGGCTGGTGGATGGGTCCCCAATTATAAACCAATATGTTTTTTCTAAACCCAACCATATGCTTTTGTTGACGTCCCGGCATTGGTAGTGTGTCCTTGAAAGTCAGAAGCAGAAGGATACCTAGTGCGTAACATGTAGACATGAGAGGCCACTGACAAAAGCTGCAATATGTGACGATTTGGAAATAGATTGTGTTGTGCCATCCATAGAACCACACCACTGCATGGCTACAAATGCATTAAACTGCACTGAAAAAAAGCTACATATTATTGCTTGAGTTGCTATTATGGAGACAATAGGGAGGAAGTACTTAAATGTTTTGCTTTTATCATACACTGCAGATCTTTTAGCCAGTCATCAATCATGGTCATTCCTGCAGAGAGAAGAAGTGAGAATATCAAGCACAGATGCTGATGTTCTAAAACTCTCCGATATCTGAATGTCTGTTGTACCTGAATGTAGTTACAAGCAAGTTGTTTAAGGTTTGGACACATAATCATGACCAGGCCCAGTAATTTCAACAGTTCAAGAGAAGTTCATATTTTTGCTTGTCGTGTCATAAATTATTTGCTGCTTTACTTTTCATTCCCCTAGTGTTTCCAAAGGGCAAAAGTCGGGTCTTCTGTCACCAGGATAAAAATCAGCAACAAGCCTCTGATACAGCTTAAATGTTCCTTGTTACAGATTACTGGAGGTCTACTGGAGGGAGCAGATGTTCATTTGGGTTCAGATCTGGTGACTGTAAAGGCCACAGAAAAATTTTATTTATAAAGCCCAATATCACTAATCACAATTTGCCTCACAGGGCTTTACAGCATACGACATCCCTCTGTCCTTATGACCCTCACAGCAGATAAGAAAAAACTCCAAAAAACCCTTTAACGGGGGGAAAAATGGTAGAAACCTCAGGAAGAGCAACTGAGGAGGGATCCCTCTTCCAGGACGGACAGACGTGCAATAGATGTCGTACAGAACAGATCAGCATAATAAATTAACAGTAATCCACATGACACAATGAGACAGAGAGAGAGAGAGAGACAGAGAGAGA
>NC_065519.1:40757212-40772612 GCF_006386435.1 Epinephelus moara
ATGGCACTATGAGCTCTCTAAGATATGATGGAGCTTGACCATTTAGAGCTTTATAAGTTAACAGTAGGATTTTAAATTCAATTCTGGATTTTACAGGGAGCCAGTGCAGAGAAGCTGAAACAGGAGAAATATGATCTCGTTTCTTAGTTCCTGTTAGTACACGTGCTGCTGCATTCTGAATTAGCTGGAGAGTTTTTAAAGACTTATTAGAGTGACCTGATAATATGGAATTGCAGTAATCCAGCCTCAATTTTTCTGCATCTTTTTGGGACAGGATAGGCCTAATTTTTGCAATATTACGCAGATGAAAGAACACTCCGTGAAGTTTGTTTGAAATGGGAGTTAAAAGACAAATCTTGGTCAAATATTACTCCGAGGTGTCTCACAGTAGTGCTAGCGGCCAGAGCAATACCATCCAGAGATAGGGAGTTTCTGAGGTGTTTGGGGCCAAGAACAATAACTGTTCAGTTTTGTCCAATTTAACACAGGGAAATTGGAGCTCATCCAGGTTTTTCTGGGTTTGATGGGTTCTCTGGCTTCCTCCCACAGTCCAAAGACATGCAGATTAATTGGTGACTCTAAATTACCCATTGGTGTAATTGTGAGCATGAATTGTCGTCTGTCTCTATGTGTCAGCCCTGTGATAGTCTGAAGACCTGTCCAGGGTGTACCTCGCCTCTTGCCCAGCGACAGCTGGGATGGGCCCCAGCACACCTGCGACCCTGTGCCAGGATAAACAGTAACAGAAAATGAATGAATGCATCTTCTGGATAGTCCTTTCACACATTTAGCACACAACAGAAGATTGCCTGTGTCAGAAGCATAATCACCTTTTGAAAATACTCCTTTTGGTTTAGACGAGGGTGGTTTCTGAGTAAAGCATGCAAGAGGCAGGATGTGACACAGACAATACCTTAGTCATGTAGCTGGCTTGTTTTTTGTCATCAAAACCAGACATTAAGAGTCTTTTGCCATGCTTTGAATTTGTCTAGTGATTTTGGCTTTGCCTTTGCTGAAAGAAGTTTCCAAATCTTGTTGTCACTCCAGTTCAGTTATCGGCCTCTTGTGGTAAATGACCCTTCATCTTTACCCTCAGATGTTTGGCTTTTTTTCCGGTTTTATGCAAGCTGCATGATAGAACCATCATCAATATGCCCAGTCGCTTGCAAAAATGAGCTGATTCAGACATTACATGGACTTTGCAGGAACTGGCAGAGTGTGTCAGTTTAACGTCTGATCCAACTGATACGGACATTTGTGTTCTCACATACAGATATAGAGTAATATCTCAATAATTGCAGGGTTGCAGTGAATTTGCGAAAAGGGCTTAGCAGCAGACGTAGTGACAGAGCCAAATCAAAGTCTGCGTAAAAGGGACAGCCGGCATAGGGGGTGTGTGTATGTGTGTTGGCAAATTTAGTGTGTCATGCAGGAAGAAGGCTGCCGGTCCAGGGGAAGGAGGAGAGCTGAGCTGAGCGGATGGTCGGCCTGTTGCTCACCGTTCCTCTTGTAGCCAGGAACTCATCAGTCTGTCATCAACTCCCTGAGTAGCCAGGGACACACAACACACACAGCTGGGCAGCTTCAGATGGCAGGAGATGGTGTACGTGACTTAAGGCTGATAGAGATTGTGGCAGGAGTGTCGTCCACATCACAGACCTTAACTACAGTCTTGAGACAGTAGGGAACAAAGAACATTGCTACCAGACACTGGTAGAACAAACATGTGCGGAGCCACAGTGTTATGCTCAGTTTCCACTCCCTTTTGTTTTACAGGCTTATGGCATACAGTGGCATGCAAAAGTTTGGACATCCCTGGTCAAAATTTTGTTAACTGAAAAGTTAAGTAAGTAGAATATGAACTAATCTCCAAAAGGCATAAAGTTAAAGATGACACATTTCTCCAATATTTTAAGCAAGATTACTTTTTAATTTCACTCTATTACAGTTTCAAAATAACAAAAAAGAAAAAGGGCCTGTGGCAAAAGTCTGGCTACCCTGCATGGTCAGTACTTAGTAACACTCCCTTTAACACTCCCTTTGACAGGTATCACAGCCACAGACCATTCAGTTGCATATCTACGGATGGAGCGGGTCCTTTTTCATTGAGTCTGCCATGTTGTTTCTACAGTAGCCCAGAACAGACAAATCAAACACTGGCTCCAGATAGTGCCATTTGCGTTTTTGCATCGACAGTCGTGCACACTTGGCACACAGGAGAAGTCTCACCACTGGATGCAACTAAGACTATGTTCACATTACAGGGCTTAATGCTTAATTCCAATTATTTCCCCACATCTGATCCACCTATACAGGCTGTTCACATTATTGTCTAAAATGACGCATATCTGACATCACTGTAAACGTATCTTTGCCCTGAAATGCATTACATGCAACCAGTAACGTTACACACCTGTTCATTGGAACAACAGCAAAAACGGTCACATTAAAGAAGTCGAGAAATAAAATAAAATAAAAATTCACATTCTCCAACAGGCATTTGGGGAAAACATGACTGACATAGCAGTGCAAGCTTAATCTCTACATGATGGAAGGTAGGATGATGTAGGATAGTAGGAAGGTCCGATGATGTCATTCTGCATAATAATTAGCCATGTGCTAGTGTTTGGGAGATTGTGTAGCATATTTTTGGTTACAGCAGCCTTCTGTAGTTTCAACAGAAAGCCCCGACACTGTGTGGTGAGTAATCTGCGCCTGTGCGGTGAAGTATAACATGGAAAACACATACTGTAGATGCATGCATGTGCGTGGGAACATATTTTTGCTAAGAGGTGTTGCACTGTAGTATGTGCACATATGTGCACACCCTTAGGTGATATGGCTGCCAGCTGCAGAGTGGTGTTTGAGACCGACAACAAGACTGGCATTTTCAGCCATGATTGTGACACCCAAAGCACTTATTTTAAGCCAAAACATGGTCTGTTCCCAACTATAATGAAGTGGGTTTTTTTGCCTGAACATAACCACACCTTAACCACAACAATGTTAAAACATAAAGTTCGCTACATAATACAGTACAAATGTCACCCATGGTTTGCAGAAACCTACAATTGAAACATTTATTCTGGTGGTTGGGTTGAGGAGTTACAGGAAAACTGCTCAGACATACTTACGTCAAGACATACTTAAGGCTGCTTGTCTGCTGCTCCATCATTAGCTGCTGTAAAACTCTATCCTGATGGATATATCCCCACAGTGGAAATCCCTCATGTCCATGACATTTTAGCGGTCTAAAAAGCAGCTTAAAAACTGTGCTGGAAGTTTTCAGATCTTTTCAGCCTGTCAGCAATACTGATTAGCTCCCGCTACTTACGTGCAAAGTACCCTGGGTGCATTGGTTGTTGATGTTCTGGGATGCCTGTCAACTTCAGCCTGTTACATGCATTGTCTGTTTTCAAAATACACTTCCATTAGCACAGGAAATGTACACTTTGCATACAGTCTCTTTCAAAATAAACACACTATGTCATTTCAACATTGCAAATTGGCGTCTTTTTTCCTTCAACAACAAACACACGTGGTTACGTTTTGCCTACACACGCACATGGTTGGGTTAAGGCAACAAAAGCAGGTGGTTGAGTTTAGGAAAAAAGAACATGGTTTGGCTCTAGAGTCACATGGTAAGCGAACACCTGCCTCCCAGGTGAAAGTTGGGGGGTGTTGCACGCATACACCACCCCCTCAGCTCGACTGACTCAGACTTTTGCCACCTGAACTTTGGTTGTTGTCCCGCCACATTTCCCCCTGACACTGCCATACACTTGTCATTCCGATGTTAAAGGACAGCTGTTTTCATCTGTGTGACGCCGGAAGTCACTGACCAAGCTAAGGTTTTTGACAACTTCGGAGAGAGACTGAGTTGGGCTTTTATTGTACATATGGGCCTGTGACTGTTGTTTTTAGACATAGGCTACAGTATTTGAGAAAAAGTGAATCTATCCTTAAACATCAAACTATGCTTGAAACAAAGTAGTTTTCAAAAAGTGTCATTAACCACTTGAAAAGAAATGTGATTAACTGTACACACACAGTTGAAATCACACACTTGCGGACAGTCTCTCCTGGACGGCATTTGTGGTGTTGCTCTCATTTTTACACAAGAAATTAAAGCCCTGTCTTTATTTTTAGACCTCCACACACCTGGCCAACTGCTATGCGATGTGGGTGTGATTGTCAGATTGTTTGTGTTGGAAAGGTACAAAAAGTCTCAGACCCAGAGGAGACACCCTCGTCTGCCACTCCCACCCCACCTCCACTGCTGCCCAACGCTGTGGTTGGGGGAAGTTGAGAAAAATTCATCTGTATGCTGGAACAACAACCTTGCGACAACCAAATGTGTTCATTTTCATTCTCCGGTGGAAAAGAAGCACAACATTGTTCAAACAAAATGGAAAACTGTGTGTGGCTGAAACTACAGTAAAACTATAGTATGAGAGTGAGTATTTAATGCTTACTGAGGTAGATGTTTACTTTATAAGATCTCTGAACTATGAAGGGAATGAACCACCCCCGCTGGCCTTGGCTTACCTCGGTGTCCTCTGGGCCTAGGGGAAATGTCATTCACTGCTACTGTCCTAACTGAATGATTTAGGAAGGGCTGGCAGAGGGCATGCAGGGGGTAAGGTGATGCTTCCCACAGTAGATGTCGCTCTGGGCCACTGACACTTTTATGGTTTCCGACTGGCAGGGTGAGTCGGAGGGTGGCAGGATGGACGCACAGTGAACTGACAGATACAGAGCCGACAGGGACCGGCTGTTCCCCCCCAGGCTTCCTCCAGCGGGGGAGGAAAAGGGGAGGAAAGCCTCCAGCAACCCTCCTTTCCAACAATTATAGAGCAGGATCAGAGCAGGCCAGGAAGGTGAAAGCAGGTCTTGATGAAAATCACTTCCACGTGGTTGATGGCCTCTTCACCCTGCTACAGCAGGGTTATACAGACATAATGCCACAGTGATCACAGTAACAGCTGCCACCGCTGGGGACCCACAGCATTGATAGAATAGTTGATACTGATAATGATACAGCCTGTACCAGCATAACACATTAAAACTAGACATTGGTTGCTAAGGTCTTAGCATGTCAGTAATGTAACTGCTGCCCAGTGATCAGTGGGGATGGTGAGGTCAGTTGTCTATTTGGCAGTCAATGAAAACACACAATGAAATTTGTAGATATTTTGGTCCTCAGAGAACATGTCTGAATATTTTGCTGGTCCTCTGACCTTTTGACTCCTTCAGCTCAAACCTACTTTTTAGCCAACTACTTGGCTCATGAAAATATATCTCCAAGACTAACTCAAATTCTGTGCCATGCAATTTGCTGACAACATTCCATTTGGACAACCAATGAGTCACTGTCACACAGAAACTTTGCACAAGCTAATTACTCCTAGGGTGTCTCCACTGACTCTTGGTTGGACACAAGAAATGAACAGCAGGCTCCTGGTCAAAAGGAGAATTCGCAGCATTGGAAGTGAGAACAGGCTGCGTCACCGCTTGGTCAGTGGACTTACTAGTTATCCTGGGTGCATCTGTTTTTGACCTCCTAAGATAACGTGTCAACTTATGCCTGTTACATGGATTGTCTTTTTAAAATACACTTCCGTTTTCACAGGAAGTGTACAGTTTCTGCTTGTAAGATGCATACAGTCTTTTTCAAAATAAACTTAGAACGCCTGTAAAACACCTTGAATTTATGTTTCATGTGCAACAAACACACATGGTTAGCTTTAGAAAAAAACATGGTCTAGCTCTACATTCATACGGGAAAGGAACAGTGGGCTCCTGGGTGAAAGTCAGGTGTTCATAGCTCCAAAGCTACATTGTTGTCTGGCTGCATAATAAACCAACGCCGCCCAGTGGCGTATTACACTGCCGCAAAGGGATGCCTTTTTTGTCGTTGTTTGAGCAGCGGTATTTGACGATTTCGGAATGAGAACAGATTGTGTAAAATGGTCGCAGTTAGGTTTAGGCCACAAATTCACTCAAAAAAAGATTGTGCTAAAATAAGTACATTTCTTTATGTGATGTAGCATGATGTGAAAATATCACGTGAATAATGTAAGGTCGGACATTTTAACATCCCTTACGTATCTTATGTAAGGTACTTTTAAAAACAGTGATGACTTTTGGTTTCACATGGGACATGAACTGCAGTGTCCTGGGTGAAAGTCTTGTTTTGTTTGACCCATCACCCTATGCAGACTTTCTTGCTCTTAATACATTGTCACTTGCTCTCAGCATTCCTATGAACACGCTAAAGGGCGTCTTTGAATCATCAGTATTGACCTGGGAATGAGCTAGCATGCTATGATTACTCTCGCTTTTTTTTAGGCATGTCTGTGTAGAAGTCTTTGTTACTAGTCTCATCTTTTTAGAGTTCCCATTTATTGTTTTCAATTCATTAATTGACAAAAATAATAAGCATAAATGTACTGGCTAACACCTAGGAGTGCATTTTGTAGGCATCAATGTGGTCAGACATAATGTCAAAGTAGTGACTCTGTAAACTACTGTAGAATTAGCTATCCTAACACAACAACAGGGGGTGGCATTAGAGGAAAGGCCATAGGGTCATTCAAATTAAAAAAATTTAATGTATGGGGTGCATGCAGCAAATTTTATGGCAAACAGACATCTTAACATCAGAGTTCAAATAGTCTGTGTGCAAATTTAATATTTTGGCCAGGGGTGGCACTAAATCAAACTTCAGAAAATGGAAAAGACGTCATTCTCCGAGGATCATAAATGTACTTCTGTAAATCTCATGGCCATCTGTCCAATAGTACAAAGTGTACAAGTCATCCTCCACTAAAAATTAGTATCTACAGGAAAATAATGCAGGGTCTGATTTAGCTATCTTTCTGTAAAGTGTTAGGTCTTGTGGTAATGGGTGTAAACCTAGTCTGACCTAATGATAACATTGCCCTAGTGCAAGAATATATGTGCCCATGAGAAGTGGACTCAAGCCATTTTCATTTTCCTAGAAATGCCAAGAAATCCTTTATGTTCCAATAAGTGTAACAAAATGTCCACCTTCACCACTTCCAGCACACTGGACTGATTCGATTGTTGTGGCTGGCTCTCACAAGTCGTCATCTAAATTTGATTGGACTTTTATTTCACAGAGGAGTTCAGGTGGTCAAACCCTTTTTATATTTACTGGCGCAGGCTGCAGCAGGAGTTTTATAGAAGATTTACTGTGGTCTGAGAACTGTTTGGACCAACATGCCTCAAGATAGTTTTAAGCTGAAATAAGACATTAGTGCACAAACTGTTGCTGTCAAGCCGTCAAAACATGACTTAATGCTTTTGTCTAATATGCGCGCACACACACACACACACACACACACACACACACAAAATCAGCAGCTCAAATGTATCTCCTCCCCAGTGTAAAGAGCAGGTTGTCCTTGTCATTTGTTCAGATGCATAAATATGACCTACAGTATGTTTTGTTTCACAAAGACAAAGACATGTTGTGGCAGTGTGAATTATGACTTGTGTCAACATTGCTTCCTATACCATTCGCTAACATGAACCAAGTGCTTTGACATTCCTAAATCAAATTCCATCTGCGAGCTGTCAACCATAGCATACAATCTTCATTGGTGGGTGGAGTTCACTCAGCTCAGGACCTCACCACCTATTCTTAAATCCATCACTAAGTTTTTGTATGGAGTCCTTTGTAAGTTCCTAATAACTCGGTATGCGTAGGTATGACTTTGTTTTGATACTATATGCATACATAGGAAATATACAGTTCTGCTAAGATTTTCATCATCATCTGAGTTTGCATCTGTTTGATAAAGACCACCGCTGTCTGTGGACATTCAATGCAGAATGCATGTCTAACCCTAACACTTCTAGAGAAATAAAAAAACACCATTTTTATCTAAATAATAATTTATTTCAGAATGTTACTAATTAAGACTTCTTTTATAACATGTTTTAAAGTCTTCTGAGTGCAGTCTGATGAGATATATGATATAAGTATATGGTGTTATATTTACATCACGCCTGTGGGGCGGCTGTGGCTCAGAGGTAGAGTGGATCGTCCACCAGTCGGAAGATCATCCTGCCTGCATGTCAAAGTGTCCTTGAGCAAGATACTGAACCCCAAATTGCTCCCGATGATGCTTGTATCGGTGGGATGAGTGAGTTAAAAACAAACAAACTGAGTAGCAGGTGGCACCTTGTATGGTAGCCTCGGCCACCAGTGTATGAATGTGTATGAATGTGGACTGAGTGCTGGCGTTGCTCTCTCTCTGTAGGAGATGTGAATGGAAACATATCCAACATATACTAACATCACCCAGATGTGGCCATCATGGTGACAAGGAAATAAACAAACCAGAGGCCAGCTCCTTATTATCTGTGCAATTATCTTACAGACATTATAGACGTTGCAGGTGTTTTAATGGAAACACACTGAACATGACAACATACAGTATGGCATCACCCAGATGTGCCGATCACTGGCATCCTTCTATAATGTGGTCTAAAATGACATGACAACAGATAATCTACAGATGATATTTTTTCTGTTGGCACACTTTTGGAAGTGGAACAGTGTGGATCAGTGTGACTGAATAAAAAATGAAAACAATAAACAGTGTTATCGAGTGGTAACGCGTTATGTGTCATTGTAAATGTAATAATATTACCTGAAATCCTGTTGGTAATGCATTATATTACTTTGTTACTGCTAAAATGTAATATATTACCATAACGTCATGCTATATTATGTTTTAGCAGGAGAGGGCAGAGAGGCATGGTGGCGAAAAAACAAAACTGGTGGAGAGCAGGGCACCAAGGCCAGACAGAGGGGCAATGACACTCATGACCTGTTGATAAAGGAAGAAACAATAGAAGCTAAACTACTTTGCCCCTTAATGTGAAGTTCAGACTTAATAAACTCTCAAAATAGGCCTCTAAAATTGCTTTGTAATTGAGGTGATTCCAGACTGGTAAAGACCCAGACATCATCTCTGCAGTGTAATTAATGTAAAGGGGGTTAGGTTCAACGCTGGAATTGAATGTAATGGCCTATTTAAGCAGACTCAGGACATGGGAATGTTGTGAGCAGGGTGAAGAGAGGAAAACCCAGATGGAATGAGCATAAATGAGTATATGTATCAAAATACTGGACAGCCTGTTTTTTACCTTTTAACCTTTGAAATAACTCAGAGCCATTTAGTTATCCCCATGGAACCATTAGTGTTTTCTGCAGTGAGCCACACTATAAAGTGTGTAACAATAAAGATCAAGAGAAACCTCACTGCAGGAAATGGTAAAGTGCCCAGTGTTCTGGTTCCTCAAGCAATATTTATAAAGCTCATAAATTTATCCCCAATTTTACGCTCTGCACCGGGTTCTGATCCTCTCGCAGCTCTGCCCATTACGCACAGCTCCACGGCAAATGTATTGTCAGGTCTTACACACTTATTTAGTCCATAAAATATACCTTTATTGCTGTTAAACAATTTTGTGATATAATTGAATGCAACAAGTCCCAAAATAATTTGTAGATCATTTTAGTATGCCTAAGGCTCCAGAAATGTGAGTCAGTGCCAGAGGGTGGGAGGGCAGTTCCTTTCGTGCAACAGTCAACAACTGCACAGCAGGAACTCCCTGCTGCTATTTGTTGTGCAATTTCACTTTTTATAGAAGTTAGTGTTCACATACAGGTCAGTGCCATCACATGTTATATATGTCTTACACAGTGTGCTCTGTCTTTATACCAGTGCTAACTTTAATTACATGGTGGGTTCACACTGTCAAAAAGATTCAATTGAGTGCAGTTAACACAGCAGAATTTAGAGTTGATTATTGACTGGTGTTGATGGATTGTGTCATAGAGGAGGTGATTCCACCAGCTACTGTAGGAAACAATTAACCAACAAAACAAAAAACAACAACAACAACAAAAACAGAAAGTGTTTTCAGTAATGCCATGCTAAAAAGGTGGTTCCCTATTCGACTATGGATTCATCACCCTCCTTAAGTCAAACCATCTCTACGGGGTCTAATCACCAAAGAAGTCCACATTCTTATTCATTCGTTCACATGTTAATAAATATTCTTTTACCATAAAAACGTGTCTCTCCTGATTGAATAACAGTTGGATGGAAACCTGTATGGATATCTATCCTCCCCCTGATGTAGATGGAGAGATAGGTATTTACATACATCGATACATCAATCTGTCATGAATGAAAAGAGAAAAATATATAATATCCACACATACCATGTATCTGTCCATGCGTTCTTGCCATTCATGAAGCACTGGTGGTTTGATGAGGGTGTGTACAGATGTTTGGATATCTATCATAGATAGACTCATAAACAGTATCAACCTATCGTATATAGATATAATTGTTTTGAATTATTGTGTTAAACAGACTTTTCCAGCAAGTGTTACAGCTAACCTTCTGCCTGTGACAGTTAACCCCACCCATGGGATACGTGGTAGCATTTCACTTGTAGAAGAAAGGTAAGTTCTAGAAAAAACAACTGTTGATTTGTAGCAGAGCTGTGCATGTTAGAATAAAAACAAAACCACTATTCTGAAACAGTTTTAATAACATTTAGACAAAACTGAAATGTTTTAGGTTGTGCCCTGCTCTCACCTAAGTACCTAAGGTTACATTCCACCACTCACTGTATTGGAATGCATCTTGGATTTGTCACCTGTCATTGTCCCTCTTTGTCCTGCCAAGGCCTACGTCAATTACTGACACAAATTGTTAAATTATGTAACACAGCAGATTCTAGTGAGTGCAAAAAGTAATCTAAATGACTGACTCACTAAAATAAGAATTACAGCAAAACAGATGGCAACAGGCACATGTTGTCATTACCTATTATGTCTAAACTTGTGGAACATAAAAGGTGTGCCTAATAATTTCCCCGTGTATGATACCAACACAAGTATAAAAATAGCTCTAATATAGAAAAGTAAAAGACATGACCGTATGTCACTCTGTGATTTTATGGACTGAGTGTACACAGTGATTTTGAGTTTGTGCCTCAGCGGCTGTACTTTTCCAGCTAAAGCAAGCTGCTGGCGGTGAAACTTTCCTCTTAACTATTCATTCTTCCTATTGTTCTCCTTTGGAACTGAACAAACATCAAATGGAAAACTAATCTTTACCCAAACAGAAGAAATGTTTGAATCTTCAACTGTTCAAGTGCAAGTCACACAACAAAGGCAACACCCAAATGATTTAATGGCACGGTGCATTCAGTGTTGACTCACTAAACACTTGCTCATAAATGAAATGTGGTCAATTACAAGCAAAAATGTCACTCTCAATTGTAACAGAGCAGAACCCTGTGCCCAGATCCATATTTACTGGCTGTAACACTCTGCCTGTAGGGTACAATGTGTTCTGTTTTTCACTTCACCGTGCTCAGGGAGAAAGTACTGTTTGTTTCATTTTCTTTTGTTTTTGTACAGTTAAGAAATGAAACACTGAGTCATTAGGGTATTTTTATTGAGCTCTTTTTGCTTCAAGTGGTTACTCAAAGTATGTATTCAGGTGCCCTCTTTGAGTTCAACCAAGCAATTAGTTCAGCTCTCTGGAGTTCACCACATCAAACACAACCTGACTGCCTCCTCCTTTCAGGTTGTGTTTGATGTGGATACAAATTACCATTACAAAAAGATTCATATGAACATTTATAATCTTTCAACAGTATGATTTAGGTTTGGTTATGATTAGACATAAATCTGTCTTAGTAGATTTTGTGGATGTGAGGATGGATGAGGTACAACAAGAAATCATCTCAATGGTCAAAACAGTGCTACCCAAAAAGTCCAACACATATGACCACTTCAGTCCCGTTTCTAACTGCAATCCAGTTCAGTTCAGTTCATTATACACTGCTCAAAAAAATAAAGGGAAAACATAATCATTACAGTGCAACTCAAAGTCAGTCAAACTCCTGGGATATCAACCTGTCCAGTTAGGAAGCAATACTGATTGTGAATCAATTTCACCTGCTGTTGTACAAATTGGACAGACAACAGGTGGAAATGAGAGGCAATTACCAAGACAACCCCTATTTAGGAATGGTTTTGCAGGTGGTGGTTACAGACCATTTCCCTCTCTGTGTCCTTTCTGGTTGACTCTTGGCTTGTTTTGCATTTCTCCAGTGCTCTCACCACTAGTGCTATCATGAGGTGATATCCGCAGCCCACAGAAGTTGCTCAGGTAATGCAGCTACTTGAGGATGGCACATCCATACACGCAGTGGCCAGAAGGTTTGCTGTGTCTCCCAGCACAGTGTCAAGAGCATGGAGGAGATATCAGGAGACAGGCCAGTATACCAGAGGAGGTGGAGGGGGCCATAGGAGGGCGACAACCAAGCAGCAGGACCGCTTTCTGCTTCTTTGTGCAAGGAGGAACAAGAGGAGCACTGCCAGAGCCCTCTAAAATGACCTCTAGCAGGCCACTCATGTGCATGTTTCTGCCCAAACTGTCAGAAACAGACTCCATGAGGGTGGTATGAGGGCCCGACATCCACAAGTGGGGCCTGTGCTCACACCCTGGCATCTAGCAGCCCGATTGACATTTGCAAGAGAACACCAAAATTGGCAGATTCGCCACTGGAGCCCTGTTCTCTTAACAGATGACAGCAGGTTCACACTGAGCACATGTGACAGACGTGACAGAGTCTGGAGACGCCATGGAGAACGTTCTGCTGCCTGCAACATCCTCCAGCATGACCGGTTTGGTGGTGGGTCAGTGATGGTCTGGGGAGGCATATCCTTGGAGGGCTGCACAGACCTCCACGTGCTAGCCAGAGGTAGCCTGACTGCTGTGAGGTACCGGGATGAGATCCTCAGACCCACTGTCAGACCATATGCTGGTGCAGTGGGCCCTGGGTTCCTTCTAATGCATGACAATGCCCGGCCTCATGTGGCTGGAGTGTGTCAGCAGTTCCTGGTTGACGACGGCATTGATGCTATTGACTGGCCCGCCCATTCGCCAGACCTGAATCCAATCGAGCACCTTTGGGACATCATGTATCATAGCATCCACCGCTGCCACATCGCACCACAGACTGTCCAAGAGCTGACTGATGCCCTGATCCAGGTCCGGGAGGAGATCCCCCAGGACACCATCCGTCGTCTCATCAGGAGCATGCCCAGACATTGTAGGGAATGTATACAGGCACGTGGAGGCCATGCACACTACTGAGCCACATTACGAGTTGTCCTGAGGAAATTCACTGAAGTTTGATCAGCCTGTGATGTCATTTTTCCACTTTGATTTTGGGTATGATTCTGAATCCAATCCTAAATGAGTTAATGATTTTGGTTCCCATGGATTGTTCTTACATTATTTTGTTCTCAACAAATTACACTATGTAATAAATAAAGATTTTCATCTGGAATATTTCATTCATTGAGATCTGGGATGTGTGATTTAAGTGTTCCCTTAATTTTTTTGAGCAGTGTACATTAGAACAGTTATTTTTGTGTTTCCAGTGTCTGAAGTTGTGGATGGTACCAAAAGTACCATTTCATTTCATCCCATTTTTGTCACCCTTCTGTTGAGATACCTAGCACACTGATCTGATACTAAAATGTGGAGCTAAAAACACTGCAGTCTATTGACTGGTCAAAAGACAGTCAACGCTCTTGCTCGGATTCCAGTGGACAGTAACCACTGCTCTTACGGTGGAAAGTTTACATACATTAGTAAACTGTATTGCTGCCTTTTCATCTTAACTAGTAAACAGCAGCTGTAGACTGAGAAAAATTATTTAATTCAATATGCTGTTCAAAGGCTACTGTCAGCTAGACTCACAAGTCAGTCTTTAGACGCTTTGCTTAACTAAAGACTGATGACTTTCTCCCTGATTTTGTGTTTAGATGGGCGGATACAATTTCAGAGTTTAAAAAAACTCCCTGCGTTGCAGAACCAATAGTAAATCTGCAGGGCGGTCCTTCGGTGGCTCGCTGAACTCTTGTGCTCCTAAACATAGTCCGACTGCGTTAAAAGTTTTAAACAAAGTCGCTGTAAGTCCTTCATTTCCACAATCTTGTGGACTGAGCACACGTTTGATAAAACGGAGTTAAATCTCTCGGCATCCATTTTCAAGCTCTGTGTGTGTTTGTTTCCTTGCGGACGAGAAAAGGGGGAGCGTACATTTCCGAGAAGGCGTGTCCTTTTACAAAATGCAAGAGGCGTTGCTTTGTTGCTGGCCGTTTTCTCCGGTGTGTTAAACACACTTTAGAAAGGAGTGTCCCCAGACTATCAGAAGGCGGAGATCTCTGATTGTCTGGTGGCGAGACTAACTGTCAACATCAATTCTTAGGCTGGAACGTTTTCATGCAGGTTACTCAGCACTTGTACTTAGTTGATGTCAGGAATCAGTCAACACACTTTAAGTGTCAATAAGATAACTCAAACTGTTCCATTTGTTACCTCCGCCAAGGAGGTTATGTTTTCGCCGGCGTTGGTCTGTTTGTCTGCAAAATAACGGAACGGATTTTAATGAAATTTTCAGGAAAGGTTAATAATGGGACAAGGAACAGATGATAAAATTTTGGTGGTGATCGGTTGAAGCGAAGTGGATAAAATAATACAATTATTATAATTATTATAATCCATTAATAATATTACTAATAATAATAATTTTATGGTGAATCATCACCGTGTTTCTTTTTCTAAACCTTCCCACAGTAACCTTTATTGACGTTAATCATGTAACTGTACATTAAGGACAAGATGTCATTTGTGGGGCACAAATTTGTAGGATTTGTTATGCATGCATCTTTTTGTAGGATATCTTATGAACTATTCTATAAGAATACCTTGAGAAAGAAAGAAGTGTTGGAGCATCATTCCCAGCCTGTTCTCTCATGTTCTGAAATTGTTGCATAATCCAGTTTTGTGGACAATCAGTGAGGTGCACACATTCCTAGGGATGGGTATCATTAAGATTTTAACGGTACTACTACTCTTAACGGTACTGCTTATCGATCCGGTATTTTAACGGTACTCTTATCGATACTTTTTGAGGAAGAAAAAAACAAATTAAGATCATAAATTGCTTTATTTTCTCAATTCTCATTATGCAACACAATAGATTTTTAACAAAACATTTTACTTTTTACAACTTGAAATGTAAAATACATAAAATAATAGTGTTGTCACGGTACCAAAATTGGAACCCACGGTACGATACCAGTGAAAGTATCACGGTTCTGATTAGTATTACGATACCACAGCAAAAATTAGGCAGATGTTCCTTTTGTCATTTGGGAACTGCCCATTGGTTCGACAGCCCATTGGTTCGACATCCCATTGTTCCGACCATATTAAACTCATTGTTCTGAAGTCCGTTCCGAAATCATCATGATGCC
>NC_065519.1:40773039-40802120 GCF_006386435.1 Epinephelus moara
ACGCCAACAAAGAGGAAAATATTGGACCTGGAGCCGGGCTTCTCCGTCGCCGGTAAGCCGTTATCTTGCACTGCGGAGCACTATGGCTGCCATATTTGACAGGAACGTATTCCTGTCTGTGTCTGTGACCCCCGTTCAACCCACAACCGACAGGATTCGCCTGCTGCTGGTTGAAATCTGTACTCGCACAGCGTGCTCCTGAATGATTTCTTTTGCTTGCACAACACTATTTTTGGTTGCAAATGCAGTAAAATGCTCGCACCATAGAGCTCTGTGGAAAACAAATCACTGTAGCATATATCAACAAATCTAGCCTACAAGTAAAAATATTAGGTATTCTAGGTATTTTATATGGTGATATAACATTAATATTAGGTATTCTAGGTATTTTATATGGTGATATAACATTAATCACTATGGATATATAGACCAGAGGGGGGGAAATCCCATGCACCCAGCACAGGCTATAATTATGGTTATATTCATGTATTTAGAAGTATCTGAAAAATACACAAAGAAAATCCCAAATCTGAAACCCTATTTAGTAAATAGGGTCGCAAAATAGCTAATGGTTATTAACTCCACGTGTTGGCTGCTAGCATAATGTTACAAACCTGGACTGAACGTAGATGAACTAGCTGTGCTAGGGCAGTCAAACCCTGTACGTCTGAATATGATGCACTTTCGCAAGGTGTTTTGACACATTACTAGTGTTGCTGCCCTTACACGCAAAACATTTGTCACACTTGTGACAACGCGCTGTGTCTGCATCAACTCTTATAATGTAAAGCCACACTTTTGACCGTTTGGCTCTCTCCGCCATCGTTATCTATCTAAATATAGGCTACGAGCTTGAGTTGGTGTATGCGCTGTCGTGTGTGTGTGTGTGTGTGTGTGTGTGTGTGTGTGTGTGTGTCACTGGAACAACAGCCCCGTCCCCCTGCTCTCCACTCACACACAGCAGGTAGCCAGGGTGAGCGACACAGATCTCTTGTCTTCAGGGAGAATAGCGATACAATGATACAATGACGGATAACTGACGGAGTTGGTGAGATAAATGTGCAAGATAAGGTTTATCTTGTAAAAAAACAAAAAAACAAAAACGCGACTGCTCCAGTACCGATAGCAGAACCGTTAAGGTCAGAGCTTATCAATACAGCGGTCTTGAAGAATGTGGCCCCGGGGCTCGTTCAGTACCGGGGTTCGGTACCCATTCCTCTGCATCGTTGGTCATTTACGACCTGGAAACAACCCTGCTTGCATAATAAGGGTACTGTCTGTGGTGGAAGTGCAAAACAGATCTCGGGTGTAAGTACATGTCCATGTGCGTTACGAACGGTTCTAAGAGCACTATATCAAAAGTGTTCGGTTGAATCACAGCTATAGGTCATTTGTTCCTACCCTCTAATACTTACTTACTGTACTTGTACAATGACAATAAAGATTCTGAACTTCTAATAGGACCCACATTACCATTGCCTAAATTAGCATCCCTACCATTTAGGTTAAGCACAAAACTACTTGGTTAGGTTCAGGAAACAGTTTGGGTTACATGACTTACATCACATACATAACACTTAACTTACAAACATGATTTAAGTTAATTAAGTTACGAAAGTTAACTTACGTAAAGATATTAGAATAACCCAACGCCGACTTTTGGTTTCACACAGGACACGAACAGCTTTACTCTGGGTCAGAGTCCTTTGTTTGTTTGACTCGTGCACCACCCCGGACCGCCTCCCTACATAGTCTTTGTCACTCTTTATACATCCCTTGACTTGCTCTTTTGCTTTCATCATAATTACTATGACATCTACAGGTCACCGCTGAACAATAAGTATACATATTGGTCATAATAAGCTGCTTATACAAACTATCTTATGGGGTAGTATTTTAGGGGGGCAGCCAGTCTTGTGCTACCTTATAGGAAAACAAGACCAGAATTGTCCTCATCCTTAGGTCCCACTGCTGGTCTGTAGAGATGAAATATTGAACCTTACCATGGAGGCTAATTGAGATTTGTTGGTTTTTCACCAGTGCATTCATGTAACAATCAGTTGCAACACAAGCAATTCAAATACGTTCCAATTTAGAACAAAATAATCATTTTTGTAACACTGAGGGTGTTACAATGTTGTTACCAACAGCAGCATCTGCAACAGGCTCACCCCATGATATACAGACCCCACCATTCATCAGCTCCACACAACTATTCAGTCTATATTCAGTCTCACTATACAGTCAGTCTTTTGTGCCAACAGCAGTGAAACTTTTGAATAACCTGATACTTTTCTGATACTTTAGATTGTGGTTCCAACATCATTTTTAAGGTCTTATTTAATGTGTATTGTGTTTGCTTTTGTACATTTTGTAAAAAGGTTCTATTTCATACTTACAGGCTATTTTATTGGTCCTGGTTTAGGTACATCACTTATGGCTGACTTCGGCTATAATCCACCATTTTCCAGAACCATGGCCTCACACTTGAGGTACTAAGGAAGTGCTCACTCTTATCCAGAACTCTTCAGGAAGCCAACAGAACCACATTGTCTGCAAAGAGCAGATTTATTAATTGATTCACTGTAATAATCGATTCATTTTTTGTTTATTTGCTTGTTTGTTTTGTATTAATTTAGTGGCTGGGCAGGCTCCTGAGTCACACCAATGTCCTTTTTGAATATGTGTTAGTTTGTGTGTTAGTGTATTGGTTGAATGTATGGTTATGTATTCATCCATAATCAAAACAGAGGACACAGGACATATATTCAACTCTTTTCATGTGAACACCTGTCAGTGGAAAATGACTTTAAGAAGTATACATTAAAAACATGAGCAGTCTGCTGCCCATTAGTCCTCTGTAAATTATGACCTGTGTTTTCCAGAATGACTTTCAGCAGTCCCTAGAGAGCGGGCATAAACTTTTGTGTATTCAGCTGTGGGTTATACATGTGGGTGGAGAGCTAACTCTTACTCATAACACATTATCAGTTAAAAAAAACTGGTCTGTCTGAATCTTTTATGGCAGAATTCTTCATTTCATGACCTAGTGATGCCCACTGCGTTTAGGTAGCTGTTAACAAACTCTAGTATAGCCGTGCTGAAAATACTGTGTGACATCATGCTGCCTACAGCTGTGATTCCAAAAAGAAATCTCATAAAAAATATGCCAAGAAATGTAAACTACAATAGGCCTAAGTCATTGTTCTTACTTTGCACATAAAAAAGTGCACATGCAAAATCAGCAGCCTTTATGCTAAACTGGCCTTGTTGTGCATAAAGATATGTACAATAGCCACCTACTTCATTATAAGGATGCTCCTGCTACAGCTAAATCAACATATTATGCGCATTGAATCCAGTCAGGTGAGGGAAACACTCAATCCTTTTTCTCCACTGTTAATCTAATACATCGGGATACTCTTGCGCCTCACCTGTTTTCTACTGTCCAGTGTAACACCTTTATGAAGTTTTTTAATACCAAAATTAAAAAATATTTACCAGCAATTGGCCTCATCTAACAATACTACTTGCAGTTCACCTGATTTACTTTTCTGTGCTCCCCCAGGGTGTTCCAACTGTTCTGGTCTTATTCGTAAATCCAAATCATCTACCTGCCTGTTAGACCCACTTCCCAATCACCTAGTTAAAATCTGTCTTCCTTCCCTCTCCTACTTAATAACTGAGATTATACATTCCTCCCCTCCCTCTGGTCTTGTGTCCACATCTCTCAAAACTGCTGCTATAACTCCAATACTAAAGAAACCTGTTGCTGATCCTAACAACCTGAACAATTTCCTACCAATTTCTAATTTACCTTTTCTCTCTATAATACTTGAAAGATCACTTGCATCTCAGGTCGACACTCACCTCAAACACAACAATCAGTTTGAACAATTTCAGCCTGGCTTTTGCTCCTTTCACAATACTGAGACAGCCTTGGTAAATGGCAGCTGACAGAGCTTTTAACTATTCTTGTTCTTCTTGATCTACATGCAGCCTTCGATACGATTTCACATAACATCCTTCTAGACAGACTAGCTACCGTTGGTATCACTGGCACCACTCTTGACTGGTTTAAATCTTATCTCTCTGGCCGCACTCATTTTGTTCAAATCAGAAATTTCAGATCCAACTCTTTTCCAGTTACTAGTGGTGTTCCTTAGGGCTCTGTCCCAGGTCCCCTTTTATTAACAATCTACCTTCTACCTCCTGGCCACATCTTCAGAAAATTTGGCATTCAGTTCCACTGCTACGCTGATAACACCCAGCTCTATCTGTCCACTAGGCCTCCTTCCACTTGTCCCCCCAATTCCCTCTCTGACTGCTTATTGGGTAGTAAATCTTGGCTTTCCTACAACTTCCTCACACTTAACAGTGATACAACTGAGTTTCTCCCTGTGGGTACTACATCTACTTTGGCTAAACTGCACAGTTTCTCTCTGACCATTGACAACACCACGGTGCGTCTATCCCCTTAGGTAAAGAGTCTGTCTTTTGAGGCCCACATCAATAATGTTACTTGGTTTGCATACTTTCACCTAGGGTTGGGTACCGAAACTCGGTACTTTTTGTACTTGGTACCGATTCACATTGGTACTACCGAGTACCGATTCACTTAAAACGAATCAGTGCCAAATTTCGGTACCTGAGGTGGAGGCGGAGCGAGAGCGCATGACTTGCACCTCAGACTCAGCAACAATGGCGACAAAAAAAATTTGCAGACAAACATTAACATGCAGCACTGTCCCTAAATGTTCTCAATAAAATGTTGAAACTGAGAAGTTTAGACTATGGGCCCAAACGACGCATAGTGCGTCCAAATTCACACCCGTTCTTCTCTGTGGATTTTCTCCGCGACCTTGCGTCATAGCGAGAAGCCACGCATATCACGTGAAACGGCAAAACTGTAGCTTTCCGACAAGGCCAAGCACTTGTCGGTAGTCCAATGTTTTCACAGCAAAATTTTTTTATAAAATTACAATAAATTGATGTATAACAGCTTTCATACAGCTTTGCACACACATTATTCTTGGATGGATTACTCGCAAATGCAGGCTCGCACAGAAATGCCACGCATATCACATGAAAGCACAGGAGCAGAGCTATCATTGTGTACCACACACATTATTGTGCTGTCATCCCATCACGCTATAAATCCAGATCAATTGTCTACAAAATGAAAACCTGACGAATTTCNACAGAAATGCCACGCATATCACATGAAAGCGCAGGACCACACACATCATTGTGCTGTCATCCATCACGCTATAAATCCAGATCAGTTGTCTACAAAATAAAAACCTGATGAATTTCTTTACAATCCATTATACAGATCTTGTTATCAGTCACTTCATATAGTGANATCATGGTTCTTATATTGCCAGATTCCAGAGAGTCTCTCCTCTTCATATATGGCAGAATATGTCTTTTTACAACTTGCTATGGTGAGATACATGTAAAAATGTAAGAATTTAGTCACACAGATTTGTTTATTTCATTGATATAAAAATTAATATAAAATACAGGCACATAGAAGGACATGAAATGATGATTGCCCAGATTGTCCTGAAAAAAAACAAAACAAGATATAGCATGTGTATGTAGCCTTTATAATGACTGTGATATGAGCTTAAAGGTAAAGGCAGTAAAAATACCCCAAAAAGGCCTAGGGCCCATAGGGTTAAAAGGTACCAAAATAAGGTACTGTTTGGCACCAGTACAGAATTCCAGATACCGGTACCGGTACCGTATCGGTTCAATTATGAATGGTACCCAACCCTACTTTCACCTATGCAATATTAATCGTCTTCGCCTGATACTCACTTCACAACTATCCTCGTTCACTCTTTGGTTACATCCCATATTGATTATTGCAATTCTGTCCTCTTCGGTCTCCCTCTCAAGCGTCTTCATAAACTCCAGTTGGTCCAGAATTCAGCCGCCTGTATCATTTACTAGAATGCCCTCCATAGATGATATCACTCCTGTTCTCCAGCACCTTTACTGGCTTGCTATTAAATATAGCATTGATTTCAAGATTCTGCTTCTCACCTCTAAGGCCCTTCATAATCAAGCTCATTCCTACCTGTCTGAACTTTTTCATATCTACACACCCTCCAGTACTGTTAGAACTCTTAAAAACTGGGAAGCTCCGTTTTCATAGTTGAAGTTAATTAATGATTGATGAGGGTGAAAGGGTGTCAATTTCATAGTTATTTAATATATTTGAACAATGCATTAGTAAATAAAATGTTTAAAAT
The DNA here is from genome assembly GCF_006386435.1 of Epinephelus moara. Classification (NCBI taxonomy): domain Eukaryota; kingdom Metazoa; phylum Chordata; class Actinopteri; order Perciformes; family Serranidae; genus Epinephelus; species Epinephelus moara. The sequence continues at coordinate 40,779,303 of NC_065519.1, forward strand.
ATAATCTACTAAAATATTTTTCAGTAATTACAGTTTTAATATGTTATGCATTTAATCAAAAGGTGTGTTCACATTTTCTAAAATAGCTGGGCTTTATCATTTGTGCGTTCATATGGTCTGAGGCAGGTCTAAATTTGTTTGCAGAGTAGGAACAAATTCAGGTAAAGAAATATTGATGAAATCCAGATTTCTACTAAAACGTTCATACGCACAGTTTAAGCTAAGATTTGTGTGTACAAACCGTTTGTTTGGCTTCATGCTACCTTTAACATAATGTTTCTTCTCATTCTGGCATGTTTACTGGTCATTTTGTAAAATTAGCATCTGATTTACAAAGGCAATGAAGCCGTTTGTGAGTGAAGAAAAGCTTTGTCTGAGATCAGCAAAAGGACAGAAGAAGCCAAGAATCACAGGCAATAGGACAGGGATCACTGTCAACATTTCAGCTGCACTTACTGTCATTTTTATCTTTAGATAAAGGGGTTTCATCTGGAGAAACTGTGGCGTTTTTACACCTTGTCAGAATTACTTTGATACATTTATTAGAATTACTGATTTCCTCTGAAGGTTTAGATAGAAAAGGAAATAAAAATTCTGGATGAACCTGTAGTCTGTGTTTATTTGCCGCAGACAGCCAAAGTACACAACAAGGCTGTAGTAGGTAGGGGAATAGTGGCATCCAGGGCCCCAACATGAGAAGAGGCCCTCAAAAAAGCAAAGAATTTGAAGGTTTCTTTATGTGCAATTCTAAAATTGTACATTGTTAGCAGTATTCAAGATTCCGGATGAACTTTATTGTTATTCATACTATTCACAAGGCAAGCACACAGGACAATGGAATTACATCGCATCTAGCTCACTAACGTAGTCAAAATAATGTTGAAAAAGAATAAAAATGAAAACTTAAATTAAGAGTCTGGGCTTTTATTTGCTTCAATCACTGAACTTGACCGGTGTATATCTGTGAGGCATCTATATGGGACGGACATTCCTTTCACGCAGAGATGGGCCTACTATCAAATTGTTCATTTAAACCAGTATTAATATGACTTGTATAGAAATTATCAAATAACATATCAATTAGGAATTATTAATTTGATTTAGCTCCAAGAGACAGCGCATTGGAAAGAAAGAGAGATAGAGACAGTGTTGGCACCTGGCATACCATCACAACACCTCCTGTTAAAACAGCATTCACAACTTGGATTATTTTTTTATGATCAGAGGACCCTTACCGATCATGGGAATATAGGCTAAGTATTTAGACATATACATATTCAGATGTTGCTTTAGAGGTTGGGAGTCACCACCTTTTAGTTGTCTCTCTTGTTTAACAGGATGGTCAATCTGAATGCATTAAGGTATTCTTTGGGGCTCGTGACGAATGAACGATTGATGAACTGGGGAGAATCTAACCGAGCTAATGATACTTAGTATGCCCATATTGACAAAAATTAAACACTTATATTTGTATACATGATCTAAACAGCTAACTAACGTTAGCTCAAGTAGGTAACTGACAACTTAGTGGGCTTTAAGAGGTTTTATACATCCAGGAACTTTGCAGCGTCAATGTTAATTAGACCTGGCGTCTAGTTGAGACCGGCATTCATTTGTCAAAATGTGCTGTTAAAGACACTCTTTGTTTAATTGGGACTGAAATTGGCATTAAAAATTAAATGCTAAAAACTGATTAATAGAATGAAAATGCCCGTGTAGAATAAAAATGGTAATGTAGGATAGAATTGGTGATATATGGTAAAGTTACGCATATAAAAAAAAGTGAAGTATGTGGCTGAATAAAAAGTTCGACAGAATATTTCTTGTGTGTGAAACTACATTAGAGCCTCTCAGCTGTCATGGTGAATGCTTCACACAGTGAAATATGTTGAGAAAAGAAGGTGAAAATACTGTATAACTGTAGTTGACGTCTTGACCTTCTCCACGACTTGTTTCTTAATGATGGGACTACAAGCCAAACCATGAAAAAAAATCCAAAATCCATCCGTCAGCATTTGCAAGTAATTTTCCAGCAAACATTTCATGGATGGAGATATGCAGAGGGAGGCCAAGTCTAACCCCTCAGGTTTACATGAAGTGGAAGTTTACTCTTGACCACTGTAACCACAAAATGTTGAAAATATGATATTATGGCTCTGTAGAAAGTCACATTAGACACAATAAACTGATATCAAGAATACATTTATATCCTGACTTTACAAAACACTACAGGTTCTCTAGACAGCAGCAACTCGGTCTCACTCCAAAGTCGTTGATATCTGGCACTTGGGCAGTGACTTGCGTTGTCAAACACTGACGAAAAAAGTCGTCCTTTAACATCCAGTCATTGTTATAGTTTAACAAAAGTTAAAGCATTTCACAAGGGTTTCTTCTTTCATTACTGATGCTATGTCCCACAGTAACTGTAGGCCACCGATCACAATGCTAATACACATACATATACATACTTTTGTTCCTCTAAAGAGAGCTATGTCTTCCTCCCTCTGGGGGAAGAGGAAAGCTCCTCAGTGAAAACCAAGAGCAAACCACTGTAGGATTGGTCATCGCTAACAATGCAAAGAAAGTGTAAAGGACAACCCAGAACAATGAAGAGGTCAAGGAACTGCAGCATCACTACATCCAGGTACAATGTCTATCCAATATGTCTTGTTCTAAGTTTTAAAATATGCTACTCTACATGTAAACATGGGTTAGAGTACATACAGTAGGACATACTGAAAAGCCTGCAATCTCCAGTGTTGCTTTAGTTGCTGGCTAAACGCTGAAGATTGTATAGATAAGAACAGGACTGTACCTTTTTTAACCTTATGTGTCTTTTTACTGTATTTTTTACACATCTGAAAACAAAGGCCACGTATACTGGGCTTTCTGTTCTGTCACTGGCAGCAATTTTATGTTGCTAATAAAGCTTTTACTGCAGCAATTCTGTCACTAAGTATGTTTTCTACTGTACATTCTATAAAGTAAAGATGATTTTTTTTTTTTTTCAATAAAAAAATGTTTCATATTTGTTCCTGAAATCCACCCTTGTGCTAGAATCTGGATAATCCAAGCTGGTCTAACTCCAAAGTCATCGAATACTGGCGCTTGCACAGTGACTACCAGCATCAGGACTACCAGGCCGGGTGCCGTTATTGTGTTACAGTGCCAAGAGGCTTCATGGGGGAAACGCAGATTTGATTTGATCCAATTTGATATCCAAAATCTGATCAGATTATTTCTAAACAAATGGGCCTTAATGGGAAGACTTCTGCCATCAGCTTATGAATGCGCGGGTGAATGGGTAAGTGGGAAGCAGTGTAAAATGCTTTGAGTGGTGGGAAGACTAAAGATGAGTTATATAAATACAAGTCCATTTACCATTTTGGTAGGAGACAGTGTTGAAGTCACACACTTTATAAACTCAAACCCAAGGGCTACCTGTAGTGTTATAACAACAAAGAAAGTCATTATTCAAACAACCGCAAGAAGCTGATTGTTGGGAAAACATAAAAGTATATTGTATTAAGTGTTTTAGTCTTTTGATGAAGAAAGTCTCATCAACAGAGAGATCTGAACACTGACCTGAGTTCTGTGGTACTTTAACTAGAGTTGAGACAGCATCAGAGTACTACACTGACAGCATGACCTGTGATAGAGCTGAGCAGAGCTATGAAGTTCTGCCCTCTGGGGTCTGTCAAGTGTTCATACTTTGGTGTGAGGCAGCACTCTTCATATAAACAGTCAGACTGGATAACACAATAAAACTAAGCGTGAATTATTTGACATGGAATTAGATTTTTTGGACAAATGGATAGCTATTCAAAACTTACACAGTCAGATTTTACAGTAAATGTCATGGTGCTATTAACGATGGACCTCACTCCACTTGACATTTTAATGTGATTTTTCTTACATATAGGTTATACGACACATTTGGTCAAATATTATGTAATCCACCTCCCATGGCAACAGCCATATATTCCAGCTGTCATGTGATTTCCTGCTGTTGCTCCAGGAACAGACTGACACTAACCAGTAGCAGGGCCATGTCCTCCCAAAACTACTGCACTCATACTTTCCAGAACTTCGGACAGTGGCAAATGTTGGAAGAAATGAACATTCAGGGGAAAAAACACTTCCAACATGTTTGGACTCTTCAAGACAAAGACAAAGAGATAGGAAGCAGTGAGGTTTATGGGAAATGTGAGCCTTTGAGAAATATGAGCACTGACAATCGCTAACATAAGCAGAGGGAACTAAGCCCTATTTCTCATGTAACACTATTATAAATTCACAGCAATATTATAATACTGTATTTCTATTATGTTGTTAAAATGCAATATGTTGAACCCTTGTGCATTTTTTCTCCCACAGTATATGACAAATTATCAGCTGTGACAGAAACTGTAAGGTTTAGATCAATTCATTAACAATGCAGTCAATCACTCCCTAATTTTGTTAGATAACATAGAACTTTATATTTGCACTCTCTCACTAGGAGAGAGTGCAAATATAAAGATATCACCAGTGGAAAGACGGTCTTTCCATTAAGCGTATGCTGTCTATGCAGTAGAAAGACACAAATACTTTTGAAATTGGTGCAATATGACCGGAGAAAAGAGAAGAAATGGCTGTGGTATTCTCTTTTTCTAAACAGGTAGAGAACTTAAAACTTCCAGAATGCATCAAAATGCGTGTTGCCTGTTTGAAAGCAATATGGTGGTCGGCTGGTAACAAACGATATCCCATAACCAACCCGGTCTTAATCCAAAGTTGTCAGTATGTAACGCGACCAGTCTTAGTGTTAATTTTGTATTACAAAACTTTTTCGTCGACAACCTTTTTTTTCCATGACAAAAACGGGACAATGATGAGCTAAAAGTAGATCTTGATAATTAAAAACTGAGATGAAAACTATGTTTCATTTTCACTGATGAGGCAAGAAGAGAAGAGAAGAGAAGAGAAGAGAAGAGAAGAGAAGAGAAGAGAAGAGAAGAGAAGAGAAGAGAAAGCGGTAGACTACTAGCGGACATTGAAAGCCAAGAACAGCCGTGCTTGCAATTACCTTCGAATGCCACATGAGCAACAGGCTGGTAAACTCCAGGTAACAGTCTGCACCAAGATGTTTTGCTAGCCAGCAGTCACACTGGAGCAGTGTCAGTTGTTGGTGTGAGTTATGAGCTGTAATTCAGCAGTAAATAATCAGCCGTGTGTGTCTGACTGCTGCTGAATGGATATATGAAATTTGTTAGTTGCAGCACAGGACTCCACTCAGTCTGGACTGTCTGGGGAAGGTTTATGATTTGATGCTGTTTGACAGGCAGGTAGGAGGCTCAGGTATCTGTGAGTGTAGCTGTGCTGTAAGTTAACAGTCTGAACTCAGATCTGTTTTCTCGGGCAGCTGAAACTTTAGTTTTAATCACCAAATCTGCGAGACATAAGTTTAAACCTCCACACTAACATGTTGCAGATTAAGATAGAATTCAGGCTTTAATTAAGTTATTTTTCCTGCTTCTTAACAGTGAGATGTATAAGTCAGAGTTTACCATGAACCTGGGTACAAATCCCAGTTTCCTCAGATGAGTTATTTGTGGTGTCAAAGTCTTTGAGAGCATAAACAGAGAGATGTTCAGCTTTTCAAATGATGATCAGTAAGTGTGTGCTTGTAAATCACCCCTTAAAGGAAATGGCCACTTTAGAATGAAAATACAGACACTACTTACTGACCATCATGCCGCCAAGAAGTCCAGTGTAGTTTTTTAATCCACAAAACTTGTTCATGGTATCGGAGGATAACAGCTAGCCAGATTTTTCCATACACTTGAAGTGCATGGAACCCACATCCAAAATCATTTTGAAAATGTAATAAAACTCAGCTAATGCATTTCAAAAACGTCAGAATGGCTCCGCCGTCGTAATCCAAGTGCCCTGAAGCCGCGGCATGCAAAATTGACATGAAAAGACATAATTTACTCCACTTTTATAACATAATTTCTCACCGTGGTTAGTTAGCCTGCAACCATTCTCAGAACCCGTCGGCTGTATTCGGCGTCTGACTTCCGGCAGACGGTGATACAGCCTCTGGGGGCAGACCCCCGATTTTTTGGCATTCCGGTTTGATTTGGGCGGAGGAGGCGAAATTCCGTTTCCGACTTCCGTTCATATATAAGTAAATATGCTGAACCATTGCGATGGATTCAGAGTTTGCAGTGACGGCAATTATGTTCCACCTCATTAGTTCACCGCACGGACCGTTTAACCTGGCAACAACTGCAGCTGGCTCAAACGTGAGTGGTCAATATCACGCGGACTACAAACAGCCCACAACCGGAAACCAGGGCCCTTCCACTCTTCTTCCGGAGGCAAGATCTCCGGGGTTTGCCTACAGACTCTACATTCAGTGAATGTAGAGTCTGTATATAGAGACTAGCCTGCAACTCGCGGGACTTAAGAACAAGAACGTCTCTGAATGTTCTCGAGTCTTGCGCGAGTTGCCATGCAAACACAGCACTCCTGCAGGGCAGGCTAACTAACCACGGTGAGAAATGATGCTATAAAAGTGGAGTAAATTATGTCTTTTCATGTCAATTTTGCATGCCGCGGCTTCAGGGCACTTGGATTACGACGGACGAGCCGTTCTGACGTTTTTGAAATGCATTAGCTGAGTTTTATTACATTTTCAAAATGATTTTGGACATGGGTTCCATGCAATTCAAGTTTATGGAAAAATCCAGCTGGCTGTTATCCTCCGATACCCCGAACGAGTTTTGTGCATTGAAAAACTACACTGGACTTCTTGTCGGCATGAGGGTGAGTAAGCACTGTCTGTATTTTCGTTCTAAAGTGGCCATTTCCTTTAAACATGTCAAACACTGCTAGAGAAATTACAGTTTGTATGTGTGCAGACATTATTTATACTTGAAGAAAAAAGTTGCCTAAATGAAATTTTTATACAACCTGTCACCTTAATTCTAATTTCTGATACATGAATTACCCTGGCTGGATTAGTTTAAAGATTCAAAGGGCAGAGAACATATTGACTCAGAGTTGAAAATGCTTTGAATTTTCATTGACTTTAACTAGACTAGAACGACAAAGAAAAAAATGACCAGAATTTGACAAAAGACTATGACTAAATCTGAAATAGCTGTCAAATTTAACACTAGACACAGGACAGAGAGATGACTCATTGTTTGACTGATTGATTGTTTTTTGGTTTCTAAAACTTCTGAAAATAGTGTGGAATGCCAGCACAATTAGCCAGTCATGTAAAAAATTATGAAAAATAATTGAAAGGTAAAGCAGCAAATCCGCACATTTATGAATGTGACACATTTTGTTTTTATTGAAAATAGACTTTAAAGATCATCAAAATAGCTGCTAATTAATTTTCTGTCAATCAAAAATTGACTTATAATCTCAGCTGAACTTCTATATTTTCATATGTTTGGAATGCTACAGTCTTGTGTGACATGTAAAGTAACTAGTTAATATTTTCTCTGAATTTTAGTGGAGTTGAACTAGAAAGTGGCCTGAGATTAAAATGTTCAAGTAAAGTACCCTAAACATGTACAGAACTTAAATAAATTTACTGTTACATTCCACTGTTGTCCATTAAGCCCCATTTCCACCAAACACTTTTGGTATGGTACCTTTGAAACCAAAAGTAAGCCCTCAGATATGGTACCTAAATCCTAGGTTCATTTAGTGTGTCCACTGCAAACAGTACTCTTAAATGTGGGCAGGGCTGTTGTCACTCAGTGCTCCATTCAGCACTTGCTGTATTTCCTCTTTACCAACACTGAGGGAGGTCTGCACCTCATGTATTGTCCACAGAACGAGTTGCAAGCTGACATTTTCAGAACAAAAACAAACAGGCTGCAATGAGAGTTTCTCTCGATGGGATATGTAAGAAACGAGGGTTTATGCATTTAGTCCTTCTCAGGCAAACGACGCTCCGCAATTCCGCAACTTATACACTGAATAATATTACAAGTAAATGTTCCACCTTAAAAGTTGCCGGCAGTCGTTCACTTTATAGTTACAGTTACAGTTGTAAGAGCTTTACGGTATGAACAGAGGTTACATTAGCTTGCAAACCAACCTCAACTCAGCGCTGAGCAAGACTGACTATCCACTATTGACCAGTCAACAGACTGCAGTGTTTTTAGCTCCACCTTTTAGTACCAGATCAGTATGCTAGGTACCTCAACAGAGGGGTGAGCAAAAATGGGGACAGTACGGAATGGTTCCATCGGTACCATCCACAAGTTTTCAAAAGGAAAATGGAAAAAATGCATACGGAACAGAACTGAACCGTACTGGACTGCTTGGTGGAAACGGGGCTTTAGAGGCATAAAGCACAAAGGGTTCACAACACCCAAGGTAGTGCTGGCACAAGGTTTGGTGTCTTCATTCTCACCATCGAAATAACAATGAGCACAAAGTATCATTAGTATGATGTTTACTCATACTCTTTACAGCCTCATAAAGGTGCTAGATTAGACTTACAGGCTTGCTGATAACTCTGATATAATTGCTGAAAGTTAAATGTCACAACAAACACTGCTGCTTCATTTGTACCCATTAATTTCATTCTCCCATCACTGTGAACCAGATGTTAGAATTGTAACAGAAAGAGAAAAGGTCCATACTTAGCTCATGAGAAACCTGATTCCAATAAGTGCATTATCCTGACACTCCCATTATATCATTCTTGTGCATTTTGTAATGCCCCGTGGGCTGACTCTACCCCATCCAAGACAGGACCAGCAGCTCAGTGGTCCAGATGGCAGCCTGCCCAGCTGAGGGGGAAGTGGCTGCCTACATCAGATCCTGATGTGGGAAAGCTGACAGATGGGGCTGCAGGAGTCCTGGCCTCCTATTGTGGAGTCCTTAGAGACTTCTGACAGCCACAGAGAAGTTTATTACTTTGACCTCCATGGATGCTATTTTGTTCACAATCATGAAGCAGGAATTAGCTCTGTGAAATGTGGTGCACTTTTACAAAACAACTTTTTATTTTCACCTTTGTTTTCATGGCCCCACAAGTTGTTTAGATGATTGGGAATATAAGGCCATGATTGCTCAATATGAACTCTGTTGCAGAGCTACATCCTAGCAGCATTGTTGCATCCCTAGTCCCAACTGTCTGATCCACTGCAATGAAGACATCTTATAACATGACATGCCAGAATCCTCTTCTCCATTGGTTCATCCAGAACTACTCAAGCATCCACGGTCAGTGAAGCTCCTGAACTCACTAGAGCATTTACACCCGCAGTCAATGCTCAACTCTGTATAATAACACAAAACCCTCAACTAACCACTGATAAAATAACAAAAAACGAAATTATATTTGCGAAACATTTTTGTTACAGTTCTTGCCTCTGAGTCCTGACTGCTGTTAGGCGTTGTTCCAAACAATCAAATTAGTTGTTTGGCTTTCTTTCCATAGTTGGGTATAATTGCTCAGGCTGACTCAGCCAACCCACCAGAGTTATTGTTTATTAAAATTGGCAACCAATGACTCAGGGAAATGATGACAGGCTTACTAATTGTCATAGCAACGCTGAAAGATGATGATGATGATGATGATGATGATGATGTGAATGTTTTAAAATGTTAATTGCAGGTCTGGGGTCTAATTTTATACTGCATACCCATATGGGCCTCAGTGGAAATGCTTGCCAGTCACACTTTTGCCAAAATGAAAAACATTATTATTGTCAATATTGTTATTATTAGTATTACGCCATACATGGAACAACACTGGTATTGTTGGAAAGCGCTGGAACATTATGCAGCAATGGCAGCATAAAAATAAATAAATAAAAAAAGTAGAATTACCACTTCATGGTTGTATGCCTCCGCGCACCAGTCAAGTTGCTCTTACAGCTTACAGTTCACATCCATCTCTGTGAAAACATGGATGCTTCACTCACATCTTCCCCCTGCAGCACAGAAGATCTATACAATCTTTACAATTTCAAGGTGACACCCAAGATTAATGTCACCAATTCAGCATCTGACCAAATGTCTCCCCTTCTGTTCCTGAGGTATGATGTTAAGTAATGGCCAGAAAAGTGTTTTTGCAGAGCATTATGATGTCACAGTGAAGCTGACCTTTGACCTTTTGGATACAAAATGTCATCACTTCACCATTACTTATTAGACATTTGTGTACAGTTTTGTCATAATAAGCATAACAATTATTGAGTTATGGCCAACAACATGATTAGCGAGGTCACACTGACCATGACCTTTGACCTTCAATCACCACATTCTAATTACAGTAGTTTATTATTCAGTACAAGTTAGCATGTGTCCCAAATTTGAAGACATTCCTTCAATGTGTTCTTGAGAAATCCCATTCACAAGAAAGAGACAGATAAGGTCACAGTGACCTTGGCCTTTCATCTATGACCACCAAAAATGTAATCAGGTCATTGCTGGGTCCAAGTGGATGATTTTGCCAAATTCAAATAAATTCCCTCAAGGCATTCGTGAGATATCGCATTCACAAGAATAAGACTGATGCAAGGTCACATTGACCATGACCTTAGACCACCAAAACCAAAAGGTTAATTGTTGAGTCCCATTTGTGCTAAATTTGAATGAACTCTGTCAGGATATTCTTAAAATAGTGTCAAGGTCCTTCGACAACCAAAATTTAATCAGTTCATCATTAAGTCAAAGTGGATGTTTGTGCCAAATTTGAAGAAATTCCTCATTCTTGAGATATTGCATTAACAAGGGCATTAAAAAAACAAAAACAAACAAAAAAAAACAAACAAAACAAAACAGCTGTGTGTCTTGTGTGTATATGTCACAAAGTTTCCACGTCCACATGTCAACTATGGTCTGCATGATGTCATCATCCACCCATATCCGCAAGGGTCAACACAGGCTCCTATGCAGACGTTTGCTTGCAGCCTTCTTTTTGACTGCGTGGACTGTGCGCATAGTAAATACACTGTTGGCACGTTCTGCAATCCCTTGTTCCAAATGCCAGTCCAGTCCAAAAAACTGCCATCAAGACACCTGCAGCCACTACATCACAGTGATGTTAGTTTTAAGTTGGATATTCGAAAGACATTCACATTGGACCTAGCAGCAGCACCTTCTTAATTTCAGTCTTGCTCAATGTTGATAGGAGGATGGTAAGCTCCCAGCCCTCCATTTTACTGCTGGGGTCTGAAACAGACCCGCACTTGAACTATGAATGGAACTGCACGATCGCAGCTGTCTATGGACATTCAATGTGTAAAGTATGTTTGAGCCGTTAGGCTGAGTTTCATGGTTTTTGTGATCACCAGCTTCATCAGAATCAGAATCAGAATCAGAATCAGAAATACTTTATTGATCCCCGAGGGGAAATTATTTATGGTTACAGGTGCTCCTTGCAAGAGAGGAAAGATACGTGAAAATATAAGAAATTTAAACAATAGTATTTACAAATATATAGTTAAATAAACAGGAATTATTAACAAACATAAACGTAAATAAATATATATATATACATATATATATTGTAAACTGAACAAGATTATTTACACAAACAGAATATATACAGTCAGGGTGAATGGGGTTATTGCACAAGTTAAATTAAATTATTGCAGTGTGTGAAAAAGTCTCAGGGCCACTCAGAGGGAGGAGTTGTACAGTTTGATGGCCACAGGCAGGAATGATTTCCTGTGGCGCTCAGTGGTACATCTTGGTGGTATGAGTCTCCCACTGAAAGTACTCTTGTGCCTGACCAGCACATGGTGGAGTGGGTGTGAGACATTGTCCAAGATAGTTCGTAGCTTAGACAGCATCCTCCTCTCTGACACCACCATCAGAGAGTCACACTCCATTCCCACAACGTCACTGGCCTTGCGGATCAGTTTGTTGAGTCTGTTGGCGTCCGCCACCCTCAGCCTGCTGCCCCAGCACACAACAGCATAGAGGATAGCACTGGCCACCACAGACTCATAGAAAATCCTGAGCATAGTCCGGCAGATGTTGAAGGACCTCAGTCGCCTCAGAAAATAGAGACGGCTCTGGCCCTTCCTGTAGAGAGCGTTAGTGTTCTTAACCCAGTCCAGTTTATTGTCAATGTGTACCCCCAGGTACTTATAGTCCTCTACAATGTCCACACTGACCCCTTGGATGGAAACAGGGATCACCGGTGTCTTGGTCCTCCTCAGATCCACAGCCAGTTCCTTTGTCTTTGCCATCCACAGCTAGTTCCTTTGTCTTTGCCAAGCACAAATACCAAACTTAATAAAGCAAAAAAGTAAGAAAACCAAGAAAACAAGCAGGAGCGACTGCAACAGGCTGCACGCGCGGGCGCATGCTTACTAGAGCACTAACTAGAGCACTTTTTCAGTTGTTCCCAATGAGTAAAAAAAGGTAAAAGCAGTGTCTTTTTCAGAGCGCCCTGATTTTTTTTTTTTTTTTTGTGCGGTTTGTGCTCCAAGCTCTTCTAGTTGACAGATCTCTTAACTTTTCAAAAAGGTGGTGGTGTTGTCACTGTTGCTTTTTTCAGCAGCCCAATGAAAAATCTGAAGTCCTGAGCCGTGCAATATGTACATAACAAAGAAAGAAAAACCCAGTTGTTGGAGCAGACTGGCTGGAGACTAAAGCTGGATGTCCACTGGATCCGTCGCTTGCGTGATCCGGCTGGCGTAAAAATACGCATCGGGTCGGGCCGTGCGACAGCGTGTCAATTTGCACTGACCAAATGGGTCAAACAGGAAGTCAGGCACAGGAAAGAGGAGAGTATCAAGTCAACTTTCAAAATAAAATACAATCTCCCGATCTGCCAATTCCAGCTGCTCGCATGCACCGCTATCAGTGGACATTGACCACCCGGCATAGGATAAAGCAAGTCCACGCTGTGGCTGAATCGCGGCAGTGGACATCATACGTCAATGTTGTCGGTGAATACTGTGCCTTTTATATTATAAGCTTTGTAAGCTAGTTAGCATTAAGCATTAAGTTAACATTTTATCAAGCACTTTTTTTTTTAAATAAAGTGCTGGGACAAAGCGATCTTAGACTTTTTTAAATATTGTGCTGTTGATAGAGAATGGAGAGAAACTTGTGTTTCCAATATTTGGCTCCACAAACACAAAACATGTTTTGACTCTGAATACATCTCAAGTTGCTGTTTCATTTTGAGGAAAAAACTCAAACCCCAGCAGCAACCTATTTGGTTCAAGCGTGACAGCAACAACGTTAGTCCCAACCATGTTGCTGATTGGCTCATGAGTAGTCCCCTCATTGAACCGATAGATTGCCAAATGATAAACCGCAGTTGATGTTTTTTTGTCACAATGCCAGATGGTGAATTGAAAGGTCTGGACTCAGGCATTAGCAGTCTTCACAACATGTAAATAAACATGGTAGGAATGGTCAATTAATCTTCTCAAGAGCAGTACTGTTCGGTTTTCAATAAAACTGCATGCACGAATGGTTATTAACGTGTTTCGTCAATCATGTCTTTCGTCATGGTAGTGCAATTAGTTACGATTTAATGTGCCTGAATATCTTGATTTCCGTAGGTATCCTTTTGAGAGCATTCTATGAGCAATTTATGACACAGAAAATGACACAGTGAACCCATTCAGGTAATCCCTTTTATTGTTAGTGCTGTATTTAATTTTGAGAGCACTTTCTTGTCCATACTTGTCTTTAAACATATACCTGGCACTGTATGCCATTTATCATTATGTGTCTCTATTATTTATTATGTCTGAATGGGGGTTGTTGTGAATGTCCTCCTTGATCTTTCTCTAGCCGTCCATTGACCCCTGGTCAATGACCTTTGACTTCTTCCCATTGAGTGCTGTGAATGGTTTTCGTCTGGTGTTTATTCAGTCTGCTGTCCAGAATACCTGACCTTTGTTACTGGAACACTCTGGTTAGATGCTCTGGCAGTCCAGACATGTAAGGGAGTCCCACTGAGATGTTTCTGATGGTCCTTGTTGATTTAGCAGTGACTGTACTGGTCTTTAGTCTGGGCTTTACTGACCTTGTATGCTTTTCTGACACCAGTTAGCTGCTCTGAAAGATGCACAGTTTAAACACTGAAATCATTTGCAGAATAGCACAAGGTCTCCAAACCCCACGTTTTATTACTTTGTTTCCAGATTTAAGGACTGTTTTTTTTTCCTTGGATAAATTAGGTCATAAGACATCGGTGAGGATTATTTCACCTATAGTAACTGTATAGTTTACAGAACTATAACCAGCAATATGATTAATAGAAAATCATAAGCTAAATTTTGAGACCCCCCCCCCAGAGTTGATTTTGAGGTCTTGATGGGGTTCTGGGTGTTCATTAGGGGATCCAAGACCACCCCACTATATTTCTTTAATGTTTATAATTTGTGAGGTGAAAAAAATGAGTTTTGTTGGATCCATCCACCACCCCTCCCGCCTGCCCTATCCCGCCAACCAGTGACGTATCATACCACTGTAAAATGTGCCTTCTGGTGTCAGGTGTCTGATGCTTAAATCAGTGACAAAGTGGCAGTATTCGATGACTTCAGAATGAGAACAGGCTTGTGAGGCGCATCATTTCTCCAGATTTGGGGAATTACTACTTACCTGCCTATTTGTTTCAAGACTTGTCTTGAAACAAATAGGCATACACATGACACAGCGTGCAAAACCTGCAAGGGTAGTGTGCAGTTGTTGTGTTGTTGATTTAACTGGGGTGTTGTATGTTTTATTGTTAATAAACAGTTCCATTCATTTGAACAATGCTGTGGACCACTGTATCATTTGGAAATGCATACTTCAAAAATAGCTTTCCTTTATGCTTTCTTTGAAATGTTGTTTTTATTTCACTACAAAAACACTGTAGTTCATTTTGACACCTTGGTGGTTACTCTATTTTCTATTTTAATTTGATACGCTTACAATTTGTGTATTTCAAATCTTTTATTAAAATAGATTTTGACGCATTTTTGCCCATCTCTATCAACAGACCCCAATATGTAAGGTTAAACAACCATGCCTCCTAAACCCTCACCCCAAACACTGATGTCCCACAGGGCTGTTTGCTGAGTTCTCTCCTCTACTCCCTCTTCTCCAATAACTGCATGCCTATACACAGCTGGAACATCATTATCAAGTTTGCAGATGACACAACAGTGGTTGGCCTCATCAACAACAATGAGTAGGTCCACATGGTGGAGGTCCAGCATGTGACAAGGCGTTGTGTTGACAACAACCTGGCCCTTTTAACTAAGAGCACAAAGGAGCTCATTGTGGACCTCAGAAAGACGGGAAGTTGAACACACGTATGACTTACAAAGTACCTTGAGTGCAAAGGTTGTTGACGTTCTGGGATGCCGTGTCAACTTTTGTCTGTTACATGCACTGTCTCTTTTGAAAATACAGTGTTACACAGTTAAGCATATAAGCATGTGGTTGAATTTAGGAAAAAAATAACAGGGTTTGACTTTACAATCTTACGGGGAGCGAACACCATTCTCCCGGGTGAATGTCCATGGTTGTTGAACCCATCCACCACCGCTCTCGCATGCCCTACTCAGACTTCCACCGCCTTCAGTCAGGACCAATTCAGTCAAAGAAAACTTTATTTCCATTTCCAGTATTATATTTGGTGGTATGGCTCTGTTCTGGGGTCTCTCTGCTTTTCCTAGGCCTAAGGTGGAGAGAGCACACCTCTCTGCCCTTCCACACGCAAACGAGGAAAGCCTGAGACAGAGAGAGCACATCTCCCTGCCCTTCCATGCGCCTTCATGGAAAGCCTAAGATGGGGAGAGCAGAAGCAAAGACCCCCTGGGAACAGAACAGAGCAGCATCAATGACAAAGAGAAATGACACTGATAAGTCAGACACAACATGAAAAGGAGGAGCTGGGGTGGAGGTGGGATGCTTGCAGAGGAAGCAGCAACAGTAGGCAGGCCAGAGCTGTTTAAATATGGTGCTCTGAATGAGATTTGCCAGTTGGTTGCATAGAAAGGAATCATGTGATCTATCAGCTGACTCCCTTACATCAATCAGCTGCTCCATATGTTGATTGGGCTGCTTCAGATCAGCCGATGTAGCTGGGATGTGAGCTGAGCTTGACATCATGTCCTGCTATAACTAATGGTATTTGTTGTCCCACCACGTTTCCCCCTGACACAACCAGGTGCCGTTAAACAATAATGGCGACTGGCTGCGTATCATGCTGATGTAAAAGGACAGCTTTTTTGTCCGTGTCTGATGCCTGAAGTCACTGATCAAGCACCGGTTTTCGACAACTTCAGAGTGAGACCAGGTTGCTCCATTTGTAATAATGATATGGAGTGTGTCTCCAGTTTCTGGGTGTCCATATCTACAAAGACCTCTCTTGGACCCTCAACACTTTGACCCTCGTCACTAGCGTCTCTCTCTCGTCTCTGCCTGATATACTGTGACTTCCTGTATTAACCATTCCCACTCCAATTCTTCTTTCTGAACACAGATACAGAGACAGAGAATAACATCTCTGTACACCTCTACTTAGTATATTCCTATCACACTGTTCATACTGTATATATAGTATATCCATATCTACCCCTTATCATTTATTCTATGTATTCTGTATATTACATTGTACTTTTTGCACTTCTAGTTAGATGCAAATTTGCATTTAGTTGTTTCGGTACTTTTACTCTGTGCATTGGCAATGAAGTAGAATCTAATATAATGTTACAGGTTGGGGTCCTATAAAAATTGGACTCCCAGGGTCCATGGAGGTCATGGGGTCATAGTTCTGCCATACAGTTAAAGAAGATGACCAACCCACAGCAGGAGAGATCTCGTAAAAGACAGCCACTACAGTACTGGATGATCTTGGTATCAGTGGTACTGTGTAAGCACATACACACGTGAAAAGAGAACTTAATAACAAACTGTATGTGTGGCTTATTTGCTCTACCGCTTGTTTGTTGACTCTGCCTTTCCTCCTGTGCAGCCCTCAGCTCACATTCCCATCGAGCCGGGTCTCATCCTGTGCTGCACAGAGACCGGCCAAAGGAGCCTTGACCAGGTCCTCTTTTCCACAGTAGTCTGAACATTTACTGATCCCTGGGCAGGAGGGAGAGATCGCAGGGTGAGCGGTTCATGCACCATACATGCTGTAAGGGGATAAGGATACATTCTGGAGGTGGCTGAAGGCTTCCTGTAGCCCGGGACACAGCGCTGCAAGGTATGACAGAGGATGAAGCAGAGTTCAGCATAAGGAGATAGGCCTATCCAAAAAAAGTCCCACACTGAAGTGTTTTCTCTGAAAACCTCTGAGACATTTGAGATAAGTTTTCACCCCGAGATGCATCACAATGTCTTCCCTGTGCTTCCCCCTCCTCAGCTCAGCGAGCAGTGGCTACAGGAAACTCCACGACCTGAGGAGATGGTGGGTGGTGAACAGTGGAGGCGAAGTAATGCGCAGGAAAAGCATCCCCAGAATCCTTTGGCCGCTGCCAAAGTTAACATACACCAGGGGATTCGGTATCAAAGTTTCCAATATTTGGCTCCACAAACACAATAGCCACTACAAAAACACAAGCCGAGGAGTTCCCTGCTGGCTATTCAAATAGAAAACGTTTAATTATGAACATTTGGGAAATCAAACTGCTATGCCTGAGTACTTTGCACCAGGCTCCCTCCCATGCTTGAAAGCATAGCTCAAAGTCTTTCACCAACATCCAAGCTCCACTCAGTTTCACCATTGTCATCCCACTCCATAGGGCAGTGTTTCCTCATTTCAACTTCATTTATGCAGTTAAGATGAAGGAGAGCCTGTTGAAAGAGTCATGGTTTATAACTGTGGGATTTACAGCCAGAAAAAAAGAAAAGTTGATGTTATTTATCATTTCTGATATTTGATCCTTAATGTAGAGGAAAAGTATGTTTTATCTTGCTCAACATCCAAAAGGCTTCTGATTGCCATTGCCTGAGGCTGGCCCGGCTAATCAGTAAAGGCTGAATGCTAATGTGGAATACTAAGAAAAGTTACTGTACACTCGGTCAGTAGGAAAACATTATTACATACTATGGCAAAGATCCACAGGACTATCACAGACTTTTATTGACAGTTTGTTGAACTGGTTGACAATTCATCCACGTTCCATCAGCCATTTTTGAAGTGGGTTTGTTTTTTAGGTGTACAGTCTTTCATGGCTTCTCTCTCACAAAACACGCAGTGTGACATTTCTAATGAACTCTACATCCTCAGCCAGTGTCTGTTACATATATCTGTTATTCCATCTCTATGTTCATTTCCCTCCCTGCCAGGTGCACAGTGTAACTGCTGTTCCTTTCTACTGACACTTAATGTATACACTGTATTAATCACTGATTTGGCAAAGCACAGTGACAAAATAAATCATAGTGCTTGTTAAGAAAAAAGAAGGACTTGTGTATTGTTAGGCCTCCCCGTAACGATTTAAGACAGAGCTAATAAATCTTACGGGTACATTTGGACTGTGTGGAGAGTATTTTGTTTAAATGGTATCCACAAATAACAATGTATGAAAAATCAATATAAGAAAACATTTTGGAATTAAGTTGTTCTTTAACTCTACTTCAGTATTCTTTAAATGAAGTCTGTCTCTAAGCATTTTCTCCAGCAGATTAAGGCTGCGTGGGTACATTGCACATATATAGATCATATACCACACAGGGCGATCTTTGGAGAAGCCATGGTCATTTGGCAACATTTAACCAGTTATAAAGGTACTTCAATAAGAGATGTCCAACCATCTGGGTGGAAAACCATTTGTTTGCTGCACAATGAAATATTTTTAACTAAATACCCAAGTTACAACTCTTACTTACTAATCTAGATGAAGATGATCATTGGACATTTTTTTTAATCTCAGAAGGCCTTTGTACACCAAGTCCAGATTTTTCATGTTTTTTTTTTATTTATTTATTTTTTTTATTAGTCATCTGAAAAAATGTTACATACAGAAACCTTGCACATTGAGCTCCCTTGCTTCTCTCTGCTGGAGTTACCTCCCTGGCTGTCGCCACTTTCTCCCCATGTCTTGCATTTAGAACTGCGGCTACCTGAAGAGGCTGAGTCGTCCTCCCTCTCTGCCTCCACACTGTCGCTCTCTCACTGTCAGTGTGGTGCTCATACTCTATCACACCCTCCTCCTCCTCATCATCATCCACCTGAATATTATTGTCTGACCTGTTTAAGGAAGGCTATCTAGGTAATGCAATGATAGTATGTGCCCTGTTCCTCTCTCTTTTTGTAGACACCACATTTTCTTCACTGCTTCCTGGTCAAACAACTCTGTAGAGACTTTTGACAAATGCAAAAACTATTGCTCGCACTTTTCAGCTCGTTCTCATTCTGAACTGAATCAGTTACAGCCACTTGGTCCGGGATTTTAGCGTCAGACACTGATGCCAAAAGCCACCATTCACAGTGGTATACGCCCCTGGGAGGTGTCAGTTTGGAACACAGCTGGATGGAACCCATCATGGTGGAATTATACACCGCTGGTTGGCTGGAAGGCACCTGTCACAGCAGTATGATATACCGATGGGCAGCATCAGTTTATAATGCAACCGGATGGCACCTATCATAGTGGCATGACACACCATTGGATTGTGGCAGTTTGAAACACTGCCAGCAATGAGGTGATAAAAAGAGCTGAAAGGTCCCTATAGGGTGAGCAGGAGAGGTCCGAAAAACCCCAGACTTTCATCTGGGAGCCTGCTGTTCACTTCCTGTATGAATGTAGAGCCAAACCATGTTGTTTTTTACTTAACCTACCCATGTGCTTGTGTTGCACGAGGAAATAAACATAAATACGAGGTGTTTTACCAATGTTGTGAGTTTATTTTGAAAAAGACAGTATGCATCTAATGGGCAGAAACTGTACATTTCCTGTGAAAACAGAAGTGTTTTTTAAAGGCACAGTACATGTAACAAACGTAAATTGACATTCCGCCCCAGAGCATTTAAAACTGATGCAGGAGGGTACCTAGCACATCATATTTTGACATTTAGGTCCACTGGCAAAGTGCCTGTATTTGGGATGAGAGTGGGTCTAGGAAATCCCAGATGGTTTGTATATCTATACTATTTTAGTAAACAATTATTTTGTGATGCTTATGCCTATGTGATAGCATTGAAAAATGACCTGTGAAAATATGAAATCTGGACAATCAAAAGAGCTCTCTGTGATAAACTTCACTGGAAGTACTTTCTGTCTTTGAAAGATTTTTGGGGGGGCTTTTCTGGGGAGAGAGAGGGGGGTTGACATGCAGCAAAGGGCCATTGGCTGGAATTGAACCTGCAGCTGCTGTGGAAAAGAAAGGCCTTTATACATGGAATGACTTATCTACCTGCTGAGCTGCTGGGTGCCCCTGGAACTACTGTCTAAAAACATGTGTCACCATGAAACTGGATGTATTTTTTTAATTGCAGGTTTAAAGGCTCTTCACACTGAAGGCAGCAGTTTAGAAAACGGACTCAACTAGAGGTCCAAAGGTGTTCTGGAGCTTTTGGTCAAATGACTTGATCTTCCTCAGCAGATAGAGTTGCTCAGTTGTTATGGAATTGGAGATATTTTTTTTATCTCATCCCCACTGACAAGGTCCAAGTTCTTTTTCTCTTTTCACACTTTTAGGTTCACAAACAAATCTATATAAAGCTCCATTCTAGTGAGATGGAGACAGAAGTTGGGTGAATTGACCATGTATGGCTGAATTAAATTGATGTCCTATCGGAAAGGACCATTTTTGTCAAATTGTTACCTCTCATATATGCAAGAGTTAAAACATTCTGTCCTGTACTACCACAGCTTCAGCTCTTGAATGTGTGATTGTCATTCATCTCTCTTTCATCCCCTTTCATCTTAAGCTCCTACCATCCTTTCTTACACCTTCCTCTGTTCTGCTGTATGTGCTTTTGTCCGGGGGTGGCCATGTCGTCCTGCCATCCAAACAGCTCTTGCATAGCAGCCACAGGTGGCTTCTGCTGCCCTGCAGCTCCAAACCCTCCTCAGCCAAACACAACAGCGGTCAGGCCCAGGAGGCCCATGTCAAATAGCTTCTTTAGTGAGTGCACCGAGGTCTGACGGATCATTTTCTTCTTTTCATCTAAGGCTATTGGTGTTGGGAAGTTGGCTGCTGAGTCCTACACAAGCACATTCCCTCCTCCTGCAGCTGAACGGCTCGTTGTCATGTTGATATGTGGATACAGCAGAGCGGTGATGGTTATCCATGAAAAACAGAAAAGGAAATAGTTCAGATCAGGGTGTGTTCAAAACCAAACCTGCTCCTAAATGATCAAAGAGGTCAAAGGTCAAGTTGTTACAAACCCCCTCCATAATTACAGCCATCTTTCAAATGAATGTGGAACAATTCTCTTACATACCCACTCATGGAACAAACTATTGCATTTGTTTTATTTTCATTCTATAAGTGTATTTTACAATTACGTAGAGTCATTTAAGGACAAAAACAATTAGACAGATTGATGGCATCATTAAGACCTGCCTGTCTGGTGACTTTCTGGTTTGGTTCAGAGTGTGAAAACAGTGGCTGTGTTTAGATAAAATCCAGGATCTATGGCCTGGACCACAGCATGTAGAAAATTCTGACTTTTATTATGCATGTCTTTTCAGTACCCTCAGCAGCCAGTTTAATAGGTCTACCAAGCTAAGACTAATGCAGATACAACAGTCCTGCAAAAAATGCTACTTTCATGAAGGTCATTCAGTTTTTAATGAAACTGTATTAAAAAGGTGTTGATTCCAATGTATGGTCGTTCAGGAGGCTGCAGTTTGTAGTGCTGTTGAATTGTGTTGCATTATACCAACAGGTGTTTCCATTATTTAGTTCACCACATGAACATATTTAGTTTTAGTTATAGTTTGTATTGTTGGCCGAGTCATTCTTGTGGAGGATTCAGTTTGCATCCACATGCAGATTCAAAAACTTTGTATCTATGTAATGGACACGATGATGACAAAAGCCTGTCAATGCACACATGTAGTATACACTGATCAACCGAAACATTAAAACCATTGGTGGGTGAATTACATAACATTGATCATCTTATTACAGTGCAAGGTTCTGCTGGGAAACCTTTGGTCCTGGCATTCATGTGGATGCTACTAGACGTGCTCCAACCAGCCAAATACCATTGCAGACAAAATAAACCCCCTCATGGCAGCGGCACTTATCGATGGCAGTGGCCCCCCAGCAAGACAATGCACCATGCCACATTACAAAAACTGCTAAGGCCTGACCCAAGGAATGGGACAGAGAACTCAAGGCGTTGACCTGACCTCCAAATACCCCAGATCCCAACCTGATTGAACATTTGAGGGATGTGCTGGTACCCCAGAGGTACCCCCGATCCACGGTGGGTGTTCCTTGGACTGGACTTGGCTCTGAAATGTTAAAGGATAACTTCGGTATTTTTCAACCTGGGCCCTATTTCCCCATGTGTATGTATGATTCATAGGTACAACTCGTTTTAAAATTGGTTCAGTATTGAGGGAGGCAGATGCAGCCGGCAGCTGTGAGGTAGATATGGGGGCAAATGCGCCACGTATAAGCTTTTTTTCACCACTGACCGGTTCAGATCGCCAGTGCAATCTCTGTAAATAGCATACTAAGCGTTTCCCTGACCCTTCACCTCCTCCCAGCTGTGACGTCATCTTGCGAGAGCTTTGCTTGTTGCCGGAAGAAAACAGAGGAGCCATGCTGAGCGCCGCTCAGAGTGGCGCTGGTTGTCCCGGAGTACAGCTGAGAGTTTTACTGCATCGATTGAAAACAATGGTTCGTGTTTGTGCTTAT
>NC_065519.1:40802357-40805098 GCF_006386435.1 Epinephelus moara
AGGACGCCTCAAGGTGACTGGAGAAATTTAACTCTAATTGGCAACTGGGTGGCGCTATAACAACAGAAAAATGCTTCAAAATGGCTAAAATGTGACCGATCGCTGTGGCTCCCCCTGTGGACCAATGTTGGTGTTGTTTTCTAATGTTTGGTATGACTAAGTCATGGTATGGTATGCTGTACTCAATGGGTATGGACTAGTATAGCTTATTTACAAGACTGAAAACATACAATTCCCAAAGAAGGCTTGGCTTAGTCATGGAGGTACACCGGGCTAGTGGGTTTTTATGTAGCAGCGTCATGCAGAAACCTACGTATGTCAAGTCAGAAGAAAGGAGCTTGGGAAAAAAGCATCTTAATGCTAAATCATTGTTTTTAAAGGGTTAAGGTTAAGAACCACCGCAGTGGTTTAAGTCAAAACAAGATTCCATCCATGGATATTTTGCAAATGTCTTCTTGCAGTCAAAATGCCCCTTTTCACTCTGAAACATGGACATGGAAAAGGACAGCGGATGCACACACTATCTTGTATACACTGCAGTGGATATCTGTACCATCTTAGCTTAGCTTTACATATGCAGATGTTAAAATTTGAGCCCAGAGTTTTTTACTTTCCAGATCCACCATTTTTCAATACATTCAGCAGTTGTACCTGGGGTCATCCACAGTGGAAGTAATACCAGTATGTGTGCCAACAGGAGCCTTCATAGAACACAGCACAGTGAGGGGCACCGCTCCTTCTTTTTCTTGGATATTCTCACCTTCTCTCCATTACTGACATTATATATTGTAAAACTCAGCTGGATGCAGAGAGACCATGGAAGTTTTCTGGAGGTTTCTACAGTGTTTCTGGGAAAGGAAAGACATCCATAACTAAAGGCTAAATAGTTGGCAGGTTGGAGAAATGTACATGCACCAAAAAGATAAATGACCACACATCATGACAAAGAAACTCCTGGACAGCACTGAACACTACACACTGATGATATGGAGCAGTGCATTAGCACTTGACAGTGGAATTTTCCATCAGTTTTATACATTCACTACTGTGTTCCTGCGCTGTATTGTACAGGTTAGACTTGTTCCACACTTGTTGACTTGTGGCCTGAGCAAACAGCCCATTGTGTGTGGCATGTGAATATATCTCCATCTTAAGACTTTGATCTACACTAAATCAGCCCCCACCCTCAGTCCCACCCCCCACCGGGCCAAACCTAACTATTCACTCCATCCACGGCTTCCTACCAATTGCAGTCGGCAAAATGTGCTGAGCTCTTTTCATGTCCTACTGTAAACACAGGGCAGCTCCGACTCAGAGCATTAAAGGAAACTGAGGAGGAAAAAACATGGATCAACGTGACTGAGCACCCAGATTTGAGCTGGATGACAGGATTTGTACCTGAAGTTCACTTTAAGCCTTTCTCAAATACCCCAAAACATTTGGATGTTATGTTTTCAGCTTAAGGCCTTGGCAGGTGTGTAACATGACTCTAGCTAGCTTCATGGAATATGATTCTTTTCTTCAGGGGCCAGTTGCCAAGTTCAAATTCAGCCAAGTTACAACGTCAGTGTGTGTGGAGATTTACACACCACAAAATTATAACGGGTTGCACAACAAAGAACTTTTTTGCAGAGATCAGTTGTTACTAAATATTTACACCAGTAACAGCTGGGACTGAATTGTACCAGATATTTGTAATTCCATTAGCAAGTTTATGTGCAGTCCTTTCTCAATTCTTGGTAACTACTAACTACTGCAGTTTCACACCAGTGATTTATGATAGTGGGTCTTAACTTAAGGAAGGTCTTGTCCTGTGCACCATTTTAGCTGAAAGTCTGAATTCTATGTGTGGTTACAGTCCTGCCAAACTTCAACTTACAGTGATGGTGCAAAAACGAGGATTTATGTATCAAAAATCTCAGCGACCTTTAAACAGCAATCTATGGTCTGTTATACAGGGAGGAGTAAATGAGTGAAAAATGAAGTGATTGTGGACACAGCCTTGGAGACCATAATCCAAGATGACGCCCCATTCATTCCATTGAAAGTTGTTCATTTGGCGCATACCCTGAAAAACTTAAGGCTATGTCTCATTTTCACTTTTTTTTAGCCAAAGAGCATCCTTGTCCAGGCCAGCGTGATTTAGATGATTTAGTAAAATGGCTCTTTGAGATTCTCAAATTTTCTTGGACCTAATGGATCGAGTGATGATATCACAAAGACTTGTTTCTAGTTGTTGACGCTCAGAAAAATGGATCCATTGTTTTAAAAATAAGATTTTAAGGAGACACATATGTGTTGACTGTGTTTGATTACCCATTTTAGTCTTCAATTTGAAGAGGTTACAAATTTACAAGCTTTAGTTAGCTACATAACCTGCACAGGTCAATTTTTGAAAACCCACACCCGCCCATACCTGTAAAGCTCAGTACCAGAACCGACCCGCTACCCGTCATTATGTCTAAGTCAAAGCCACACCCACCCGCACCCATCAATAAAAGTCCCGTGACCCGACCCGCACCCATGATTAAACACACACAACAGTCACTCACATTAAGCTGGATTCTCCGTTCTTGAACTATAAATCCAGGAATAGGAAAAGTGACAGGAAATGTCTCTTTCACTGGCTTTCACTGGATGCTAGGATGGTGAAAACATTCTATGCGATAACTCATATCGCAGCGGTGCCTGGACAGCGTGACGTGTGTGGTTGTGCTGCTGCCGTGGTCCTGCCAGATGCC
>NC_065519.1:40805174-40806943 GCF_006386435.1 Epinephelus moara
TTTTTTGGGGAGTTTTTCCTGATCAGCTGTGAGGGTCATAAGGACAGAGGGATGTCGTATGCTGTAAAGCCCTGTGAGGCAAATTGTGATTTGTGATATTGGGTTTTATAAATAAAATTGAATTGAATTGAATTGAATTGAATTGAATTCACTGCCAGGTAAGGAAACATTTTAGCATGCTCCTTCCACCACCATAAAACCTCAAAAGGATCCTCACTGGGTGTCTCCAACTCATTGTAGGATGCCACCTAATCCTCGGACTGCACGTTGGTGTCGATGGGGACAAAGGTTCAACTTGTGTCACTGAGTTACAAAATAAAATTAATTGCACCTTGATAATAGTAATTTAGACCTCAAAACATTACACATATACTGCACATCTATTTCATTTGTTTTATTCTGAAAAGTAAAAAGTGAATATTTGCTCTCATCTGCTGTCCACCCATGCCTAGTTCATTTTTACCTGTGAATTTATATATTCTCATTACACAGCTTTTTGTGGGTTGACTGTCGGATACCAGAAACCTAGTAATACATACACAAATAGCTGTTGCAACCCAGTCCTGTTCAAGTGCTTTATCAGTAAGAGTTAGTTGGGATGGTGGGGAAGTAGGTGGTATCTTGGCACAGGATCTGTTATTGCATGTCTGCAGGTGTTTGGTAATTGGATTAATGCAGGAGCAAAAAGAGGAATGTCTTTCCTCCACAGACTGTGAAGCCCAAAGGACAGACATGTTTGTTTCATACGAGTGGGCGAGGGAATGCATGATGACAAGCTTTATCTTCCCCACAACTCACCCACACAGCACCTCCCGTAACTCCATGAGAGTTTTTGTTTCTTCAAATGTGACAGTAAAAAAAGAAAAAGCCCCCAGCCCAGTCCTGCGCTCACCCTCCAGAGTAGGAGTTTATCTAAAAGCAGAAGCATAACAAGAGCAGCGTGGATGAAGGATGACGATAAAGGGCCTCCTCAAGGTTTGATCCCTCTCCAAGAGCAACTTGGGTAACCTTAGCAAAACAACCCCCCTCATGTTCTTGTATGTTCCTTACTCCCTCCACCCAGAGTGTCTGGATGAAACCAGCACTTTGTGGGGCTCTAGACAAAACAATTGTCATGATGATGTTAGAGAAGTCCTATGGTAATGTTGGCTCAGTTAGGCTGGAGAAAGTCCAGGTGGTTGAGATAAGAGAGAACAATAGTGATGCCTTAGGAGAAATCTGATGACTGACCTGCTGCATGTAAACACAAAACAGAAGTCAACCAGAGACTCTAAAAAGAGTGTCAGTGGGAAAGGTATTTGTCTCTATAGGCCCATTTCCATTGAAGAAGTTCCTGGTACTATTTGGGGGGCAGGAAATACTACAGGAACGTCCTCTTGCTCGGCCCTCTCAACCGCCGTGTCTCCACTGAGAGAGCGGAGTAGGAGGAAGGTTCCTGTAAAGTTACGGGCTCTGGATGTGACGTAATCGTTGTGCGACCATTTTGACTGGGGCAACGTAGAGACGTAGTTAGCTGTTAGACGTTAGCGGTGTCTGTATTAACTCAATAACTCAATAAAAAAAAAAAATTCCAGCGGATGTCTTAGTTACATGATTGAGCTAACTGGAGTAGTTTCATGTCGTATCTGACAACGGGAGGCTTTTAATAGATGACGTCCTGATGTTAGCTTTGCTGCTGCTGTTAGCTGTCCCTGTCAGCTGCAGCCACTGATGCTTTCTAGACATCGTGATTTCCCAAAACTGAATAAATACCACACATAGCAACACAA
>NC_065519.1:40806973-40821644 GCF_006386435.1 Epinephelus moara
CCGTCTTGAGATATCCAATCAGCACCAAGTAATCAATCAATCAATCAATCAATCAATCAATCAATCAATTTTATTTATAAAGCCCAATATCACAAATCACAATTTGCCTCACAGGGCTTTACAGCATACGACATCCCTCTGTCCTTAGGACCCTCGCAGCGGATAAGGAAAAACTCCCCAAAAAACCCCTTTAACGGGGAAAAAAAAAAAAAACGGTAGAAACCTCAATCCTCAAGCCCCAGCCAGGAGTCTCTCGGGGCCATTCTGAGTACCTACTCCGAGGCAGGGACTTGTTTAGCCCCTGTAAAAGTTCCGGAACTCTGTCCTTCGGGGGTGGTTCCTGCAGTGGAGACGCACCAATGGCCCCAGTCCCATAAAATTACCCCAAAGTTCCTGCGGTGGAAACGGGCCTTATGTGTTGACCTGTCCAGGGTTTACTCTGCTCCGGCCCTGTGAGTGTGGCTCAGTAGGTAGAGTGGTCATCAATCAGAGAGTTGTTTGTTCGCTGGGCGCTGCATGGCAGTCTATATGTTTAAGTGTTTATATGTGATACTAAATTTCTGTGAATGCATGGGAATGCTGGTGTATGTATGAATGTGTGTATGAAAGGGTGAATGGTGCTTGTGTTGTAAAGTGCTTTGGTTGGTTGCTATAACTAAAAAAAATCGTGATATAAATTGGTCCATTTACCAAATGCATTCTGTTCTCATCTGATGCCTGCTGCTCCAGAGCTATCAACAATCTGTATATTAGAGAAAAATGATTTATTGTGATAGTTTGACTAAAACTATGTTAACATCTTAGTCCGACTGATATCGTACTAAATCGAATTTCTCAAAGTCGGACTAACACACCTAGATAATNCAATAGATGTCGTACAGAACAGATCAGCATAATAAATTAACAGTAATCCGCATGACACAATGAGAGAGAGAGAGAGAGAGAGAGAGAGAGAGAGAGAGAGTTGCAATTGGGAGTTGAATTACTGCATGTACACAGTCAATTGAACCCAAACTGGTCTAAGCACTCTGCACATGCTCCACAGTTTCTGCCCTGGGCTTTGACCCAGAAGTCATATGGCATTAAATGTGTAACAGAAGAAAAAGCCGGTAACAACATGGCGAACTCTACATCTAGAGCCATGCATTTTTGGACAGACGAGGAGACACAGTTCATGCTGTGTCAGCTGCAAGAGTTAAATATTTTAAATGGAATGGCAATATGTTAAAAAAAAAAAAGTGCAGGTGCAAGAGAACACAATCCATGGAGAATAAGAATGGACATTTCCAAGACTGTTAAGTGTGCCAGCAGTACAAACCTAAAAGCTACAAGGTCACTGGCAAGTTGTCGCAGACTGTTGTGAGCGACCTCAGGAACATGCTTGAGTGGAGTTGAAAGGCCCCTTTCTTAGAAGCTCCCAAGATAATGTCTACTTAGTTTTGGTGGACTATTGTACAAACACTGGGTGCACCTGCTGTATACCTCCTTCCTAGATGAGGTATCCCTGACTACCTTCTGTTGGACCAGGCAACATCCCATCTTTAAGGCCACCTGGGAAAAATGGATTTTGTGTTTCTTTGTGTGTCATGAGATTAGCTTGCTGGTTGTTGGGTTATTTTGTTTTGTGTTTTCATAGGTCATGATTTACTGAGGTCTATGTGTTTCCTTTCTGGGTTTTGTTAGGCACAAAAAATACTCAAATTATAACTACTCCTATTGTCAGACCGGCTTTAAGTCAAACTGCTACACTGTTTATGTTTCACCTGGGTCATGTGGTTCCTACATGCTAACTTGAGACTATTATTAACTGATTGTTATTCATTTCTTGAAGTATAACATTTATCAAACTAACATTTATGTTGGAAACAGACCATATATGTCCTGAAGTGTCAGCTTCAGTTTCAGCCTTTTGTTTTGATTAATCAAGTGTTCATTCCTCAACGGAATCATTTTGGACATTTGAGACAAAGCAAATATACCCCGTCTTTGATTGGACAGTAAGAGTAGTTCAAGAGAATCACTTGTGATAACTTCAACAAGTTTAATCATCTCACTTTCATGGACACTGCATCTGTGTACCTCCTGTTCAGTCCATAACTGTTGTGAAATTTTGTAAAATAACTAAAGTAGTTCATGTTAAAGGCACAATTTGTGATATGAGCAAAAGGACAATAACATCCAAATTATAATCAAAAAGGATAACCTTAATACCAAAATTGAATTGGATTATTTTAGTGATACCGATACATAAGTGTGGAGGTACCATTTTAACTGTACTGTAGGTGGTCATGTCTTATCTACAGTAGCAGACGATAGGCAGTTGACACCTCAGTGTTAAAAGTGATAGCAGAGCCATCAGCGCCAGTTTTCTCAATCACTGGTGTGAAAACAAACACTGTCTGTCTGACATCTCACCCAAAGCAGACTTTCTCTAGCTTCAGGTGTGAAAGTTAGTGCAATAAATGGCAGCATCAACCAAAACCCCTCATTTTATAAGTTTCTTTGAATGGAGTCACAGCAGGAGGCATTCGTGTGCATTTGAGCTAACCCCCCCTTTAAATTAAATAAAATTAAATAACCAAAAGCAGGTTAATGTTGGTTGAAAATATAAGGTCATGGTAGATTTATTTTGTATTGTTTTTTAATTTGGTGACTAGCCCCTGAAAGTGACATGCGAATTGCCAGTGATACCAGTAAGCGTGCGTGTTCTTCCTGAGTTGCTAATTATATATTGAGGCAGTTTTATAACCTAATTACCATCTTCACCATGTCCACTGACAAACTTGATTTTGACACTTTGACATCTCAGTGACATACAGGCAACAACGGACAGTCAAGCTCAGGTTTCCTTGAAGTCCAGGCCTTGGAAGTTTTCAATTTCATTTTGTCTATGTATGACTAAATTTTTGTCATCTGTGATAAGGTTTCTGAGCCGGCCACCATGTTGAAAACAGTTGAGCTAAAACAAAACACCGCCCACCGACCAGAGCCAAGTTTCTCATTTTACAGCTGAACAGGACACTAAAATATGTTTCTAAAAACATCTGAGGTGAGTAATAAGCAATGCCGTAACAGAATCTTGATTTATATTTGATTATAACTGACTAGTTTGACAATTTGGCCGCAGTTCATGAGAAATGATTTACATGCTTGACTGCTATGTTATTCCCCTTTACCACCCACCTGGCTTCTTCTTCTGTTATGCATTTAATGCCATTCGACTTCCGGGTCAAAGCCCAGGGCGTAAACTGCATGCACAGAGCACCTAGGCCAGTTTGGGTCTGATTGACTTTTATCATTTGGTTTAGGTTCATAAGCTATCTGGTTAGTGCAAACCATGCTGACATTGCTGATCCTGATCTGCTGCAGAGACAGAGATGCTGCTTGGTTTACAAACAGTTATGAAACAGGAATGGATGGTCCTTGTGGTACAGATAATACTTCTGGTGCCCTGTGGTACAAATGTGTTTATGAGTTTGGTATGCTTGAAACAAACAAATTTGTATAAAGTGCCTTTAGACCACATGTAAACACGTAACTGCTCGGGGTGTCCACACTGTAAGCCTGCCATCATCATAAGTCCTCCTTGATTTCTTTTCAAGAACTGGATGCAATGAATTGTATGAAAGGGGAGAACACTGTGACAATGTCTCCTCAAAGACATTCATGGTGGTGCACTTAGTTATACACACAAAAAGTGCCAGGTAATTGCTTGGAGAAAAAAAGATAGCTTTAGAGAGACGTTTAAATACTGCCTACTTTGACAATTTCACACATCTGACAAGTCACCATTGAAAGTGTGTGTTATTATCGGTTTCAACAATAAGTTGAAACAATTAAACAATTTATAGGTATTAATCATTTGCTACAAAGCTGGTATACTCATAAAAGGTCACCCAGCAATGATAGAATTAGTCATGTACACAGACATCTTAAATAGGATGGCTCACTGAGAGCAGTGGGTGCCTTTTCATAACAATAAAGCTCCAGGAGTGTGTGGTGGTGACAGACAACTCATCTGTAACTAATGGCATCAATACACACACCCAGCTGCCGCCTTCAGAGTGGGTGCTGAAGTTTGAAGTGCTGCTGCATGGACCTTGTCTTTTTACAACAGGGAACAATGATCATTCATCGACCAGCATTCGTTCCTAATCCCCTCTTATCCTCCAACCACTGCTCCACTAAGAGCAGCACAACCCCCAGCACTGTCTGTGCTCAGGTTAATTCTTCAAGAAAACGCCAGCAATTTATCAGGAATCTGCTTCAATCAACGCTTCAACAACCCCCTGATGTTAGTCAAGACTTCCAACCACTGGGTGAAGTTCTGCTCTTATTTTTATCTTTTATCTTATTTACCTTATCGGCACTGTCACTACCCGGAGCTTGCATAAATGGAGCCTGGGTTTGTTGAAGGTGGCAGTGTTGTTTGGGCTGAGAAAGCCTGTGGGTCTATCTTCTCTATCTCCTTTAACTTTAGCTTATATTGGAATTCTGCTATGTAGCGTGTGAAATAGAGTATGGTGAATGTGCTAGGAAAGGTAGTATCGGCACTGTCTCTACCTGGAGCTTGCATGAATGGACCCTGGGCTGGTTGAAGGTGGCAGTGCTGTTTGGGCTGAGAAAGCCATGTGTAATGTAAGGTAAAGGAGGTTATTGGGTTGGTGTGGGGAGCAGTGAGACCTGGCATTAGGGGAGTGTCTCTGGGACGCTAGAGATCACTGTCTAGCCTCCTGGAGGTGTCGTGGGACCAACTAGACGAAACACTGGTGAAAGGAGGTTCCCACCCGACGACCCCAAAGACATGTTAGTTATCACTGCTCACTGGTCTGTATAGTTAAGCCTTGCCATATTAGCTTATCATAGGGCTTAGGAGGTTATTCACTGAGTGCTGATCCTTTCTCTAGAGCACACACTTCTTGTGTTTATTTGAATTGTAATATGTTGCATTGACAATGTTTTTTAATGACTCACTTGGACACATTCATGCTGCGCATACTATCCATGGCATACATGGCACTGTATACCTGCACAAATGGAGGTATTCTTTGCATCAGCTTCAAATTAAGGTGACACTATTAATGACACTAATTTACAACACACAAAGATCACTTTCCTTACCTTGCATAGCACAACTATATAGTGCTTCCTGTGGCTTCAAAGCCTGACAAAATAACCCTGATGATGTCATCATGATGTCATCATGGTTTGGGCAAAGCTTGGGCTTGGAACTTTAAATGTATAACAAAAACCTTACATAACAATCTGGAGTTTGCTTGGGTGTTTACCAGTAAGGGAGGCTAATTTGTGTTTCTTAGGATAGAAAAGATATGACCTGCCCTATTCTCCCTCTGGCTGGGTAGTATCCGTTGCCTTCGTTGGTTGTACTGGTCAGTTCAAGACAAGAGGAGTAATGGTGTATTCACACTTAACGCAAGGCAAATTTTTGCATTGTGTTACTTGCATGTATACAGCCACTGGAGTGCTTTTAGGAGTATTTTGCAATTGGCGAATATTTGCCACAACAGCTGTGCTTAATGGCTGTGCAAACTAACTAGGGAAAGCAGCTAAACACTACTTTACTGCACACATGATGTGAACATGGTAAACATGGAGGCTCTGTGCTCTGAAACAGCATGAACAAAATCAGCCAAATTCTTGATTATTTTCCATATTGTTATGGCAGCACATTACCACTTCACTCCTTCTGTTGTTTACTTTTCACAATTAAAGACCAACTTAACCCTTGTGCCCTCTTTGAGTTGTATTTTCTACATTAATTTTGGCTGTGATCATTCCACAGCCTCCATATTAAGTAGAGATAGGTAGTTTTGGATTTTTAATGAATTGCAATTTTACCACCTTTCTACACTATAGTTAAAAAAAAAAAAAACCACACAGTTGAATCTCCTTTGACCAAAATTTGGCAGACTGACTTCCGTTAAAACCACTTTTTGTTTTTAATCTCTCGCTTAAATAAGGTTAATGAAGGTGATTCTCAATTCTATTCCCCACGTCAATATAGAGGTGCACGTTCATGCATGGCCTTGCATGCTTATGCACAAGCCAGGAAAATGGGGAGCCTGGGATTCACATGGCCGTTATTTATTGCACACACATGGGCAGGTGCGCGCGTACACAAGTCAGGCACACAGGGAGTTTATAGCCCTTTTTAAATAGGAATTGTGCAAATTTGCAG
Organism: Epinephelus moara; assembly: GCF_006386435.1. Taxonomy (NCBI): domain Eukaryota; kingdom Metazoa; phylum Chordata; class Actinopteri; order Perciformes; family Serranidae; genus Epinephelus; species Epinephelus moara. Next base: position 40,813,173 of record NC_065519.1, read on the forward strand.
GAGAGCCCAATCAGTCTTCGTTCAGCATTGGCAGTAAAAAAACAAAATCGGGCAGTGCAGCAAAATGCCGCCTACCTACTTTTGTTCATACAGAATGCACCATTTTCGCGACAATGGGGGGCGTGAGAAAGTGACAAAACGTGTAGCTCAGCGTTGGACGTAAACAGTGACGTACTCTGAGGGAAGCCGCGGCTGGTCAGTCCTTCGGCAATTCTCTCATAAGTTGGCCCGTTCTTCACCGTCCCTGTCATTTGACGGTTAATGGCCTTTTAGTTTGTGAGGACAAGGAGGGCGCGCAATTTTTTGTCTCCCCAGTTGCTCATCTTTACTGTAGTGTCTGTCAGGTTTGCATTTCCCTCTTGCTACTAGTACTAGCTGCTCAATCCTGCTATCAGCTGTTTCCTGTTTATCCACCGCCAGTGGGTCGCACGTGCAGCATCATCAACAGCTCCTCCGACAAGTCATCGAGAGCCCCTCCCGTGGCAGAAGGGTGCCTCATTCTTTTTAAACCAAAAAGGTTCCGCCAATATGTCTACCTTACGAGGCGGAAAATTGGGCACCTCGGATCAACTCGCCAATCCGGCTCTGTGTGTCTAAACGCTCGCAGCTTGCCGGCAAAACAGCCCAACATTCGCTGAAAATCTGGCAGTGTACAAGGGGCTAATGACTCCCATAGCATTTTTTCAATCCCTCTGATTCATATGTTTTTCAAGCAAATGGATCAAAGAGAAGTTCAATACCCTCCATGTTAATTCAGATGTCAACATGAACTCATGCCCCCTTGCTAAACAACAACCTATTCAGCTTTTCCATAACAATTTTCAGCAAAGCGAATGGCAAAGTGCAAAAATCTAAATAACGCTGCCTAGAGCAGGAGTTTGTGTATGCAGGTGCAGTCGCTCTAAACTTATAAGTATATCCAGCTCCACAAATTATTTCCACATTTCTTCCCTGCGTCAGCAATCATGCAGGTAAATCAATTTTACTTTCATATTCCCTGGTCCGGTGCGGCAATTCCTTCTTTGGTCTCCTCCAGCGACCAAACTGACTCAGCAGCTCCAGGCCCTGCTGCCTCCGCCGCTGAACCCGGGCCCAGTGTAACAAGGCGGGCGCACTCTGTGTCTTCAGCCAGCAGCTCCTGCAACTCAAGCCCAGGCTCTGCAGCTTCTTCTACCCCACTGGAGGAATATGATTCAGTGTGCTCATCTGATGAGGACTGGGTACCGTAGCCAAAACAAGAGAGCTTTGAGGATGAATGTTGCAGTTTTGCCAGAGACTATGAGATGGGGGATAAGGAAGATAACCCAATGGGGAGAGGGGAGATAAAATGGGTCACCAAGAATAAGAACATCAAGTGGTCACCCTCTGCTGAAGAAATGCATCATTTTGTGCAGCCTCTAACAACACCTGTCCCAGGCCCTACAAAGTACGCCAAGAGAAACATAACGGACCGGCTGATATCCTGCTTGGATTTATTTCCGACGAATGACATGATTCAGCTTATCTGAATGACCAACCTCGAAGGCCAGCAGACTGAAGAATATCAGAAAGAAATCACCGAGACGGAGCTGAGGGGTTTCTTCAGCCTGCTGCTGCTGCTGGCAGGGGTGTATCGTTCCTGGGGAGAAAGCCCCCACAGCTTGTGGGAGGAGCTGGTCAGCCGCCCGGTGTTTCATGGTACAATGTCCCGCAAAAGATTTGAGCTAATTGCCATGGCATAAAAGTCTGGAAACTGGTTGATGTGTCAACATCCTACGTCTGGAACATGGCCATCCACAGCGGCAAGGAGGAAGCATCAAGAGAGGATGGCCAGGGAAAGAGAGTGGTGCTGCAGATGACAAAGGGGCTGGAGGGACGCACTGTCACCACTGATAACTTTTTCACGGGGTACAAGCTTGGTGCGGAGCTCCTGTGAAGAAAAATGGCCATGGTTGGCAGGGTGCGCAAATCACAACCTGAGCTCCCTCCCCAACTTGTCAACATGTCAGGCAGAAAAGAGCTCTCCAGCATCACCACACTGCAGTGTCATACATGCCCAAGAAACGCAGAAGTGTGATGCTGATGTCTACAAAGCACTGAGATGCCTCCATCATCCAGGAAGCCCACCAAAAGCCCAAGATCATTCTCGATTACAACAGGTGCAAGGGCGGCATGGACAACTTGGACAAGGTGTGTGCGCAATTGCACATAAACATGCATATTTTTATTTTTACTGAATTTACATGCTTGCATGCCTGGAATATATTGAGTGCTTTTATTATTTAGTATTTATTGCAGTTACGTAAAGAATGAATTTGGGTGTGATGAGCTAGTTTATTGTCTTGTTTTTTGCCCCCATCCAACATGTTGCCACCTACAGCTGCCGTTGGAAGAGCTCCAGATGGCAGCTGACGCTGTTTTACAACCTACTGGATGTTTCTGCTTACAAGCTCTTATGTTCTGTGGACCCTCTTATATTCTCATGCGCCCAAAGTGGGAAACCACCAAGGAATACTGCTGCCACATCTTCCTGGAGCAGCTAGGAAAGGTACTGGTGATCCCCTGCATCCTTCAGCATGAGTGGATTCCCCAGGGACTGAGTGCTGCTGCTTTTGTGCAAGCAGTCCAGGCAGTAGCAGTGGTGGAGGAGGCGTGCGGTGAAGATGACGAGGAGGCCAGCACCTCTGCAAGGGCACTGCCTCTGCCTCCAGGAGCAGGGGCCCGAGCAAAGTGGCCAACATGGTGACCCTGTGACTTCTGCCCAGAAAGCATGAAGCAGCACAGGGGTTCTCAATGTCTGTGCCCAGTGTGGCAAATTTCTTTGCAAGAGCCACACATGGAGAGGCTGTGTGTCATGCCTTGGAGGAGGACAGTGACTGACAGAGGACAGTTTGTGTTATTAAGTGTAAAAGTTTATGTTAAAAGATTTCAATAAAAAGAATGAAACGAAAAAACCTTTATCATTGTTTTACCAAGGGGAGGGTGGCATGATATATTTTGGTCATAGGAGGAAATTAAGGACTTTATTTAAAATAATCTGAAATACAGTGTTATGTCATGCAAAATCAGTGATGTGGGTTATGATTGACACTTGTCAGACTGAGATAATAAGAGCAGAATAATCTCATTAGGTGTAAGTATGTTAAAAATGTTTCTATATGTTTTTTGACAAATGCAAATTAGGGGTATATGATACAAACTGGCATGTAAAGGGTTAATATTCAATTAAATTATGATTTAAATTAATTCAAAACATTTACATAAAAACAAAAAAGCAAAAACCCTGAAGGAATAGATCAAAATTTTTTGAAGAATGTGCCACATATGGCCCTTTGACAATTTCGTGGTCATAATGAACATTTATGAAGTTTTTTATTAGCAGGGCACAAGGGTTAAATTACTCAGAGCATTTACCTTAGAAGCAGCTCAACAAAATAGTTTACAAAAGATACAAATACATATTTTCAGAACGTATTGTGTAGTCCTTTGGCTTTGTTAACTAATCTCCAAGCCCTCTCCTTTTTCGTTATGTTTCTGTACAGTACTGACAGAGAGGGGTGGAGCTCCAGGTGCCCACAGACAGTGACATTGTTTGTCCTCCATTTCTGATTCTCGGTAACGTCAGATCTGTACTACATGCCAGTGCTGACAGTTTTTGTGGTGTTTGGTCTTTGCCTCATTTGCATTGCATAATTTGCATCTTTGCATATACTTTGATTGTAGTCTCACTGCGCAAATTGCTCGCATTGCGTTCGGTGTGAACACACCTTCAGATTGGTTAAGGTAAGAGTGTCAGGGTAAGCGACTCAAAGGCAGAGTAAGTTAGAGTAGAGTGTGTCATATTTGCTATTCTGGGAAACACATATTTGCATCAGGGAGAATCTAATCAAAAGTTAATATAGATGCATCATGAGAAATGCAGGATCCAGTGTTTTGGGAACTTGACCTATACAAGTGACTATAATTCAGAATATCTCAATCTCTGCTGCTTTAATTTCATCCATTTTTTTCTCTTATTCTCTCTTGTAAGTAACCCAACTTCACTGAAGTGCAATACTAAATCACTGGAGTACCCATTTATGTGCTGTTAAGAAAAGCATAAATCAGCCACCTTGGCAACTGTTGCACACCAGCAGGCAACAACATATGGATTTTCAAGGGTTGTAGTCGCTGAATACCTTCTTCATCAAATTCTAAATATGCAGGGTAATGAACACACATATGACCAGTTAACACTAAAAACCTAGAGTGCTCTCACAGGAGAATGCAAGGTCATCATCCTTATCATCATCATCATCAAACTCTTGAAGGAACGACAAAGATACAGTGCTGTTCATGCTTTCACAGTCTCATCCATGTAGCACATGTCTATGTACAGGATCACTGGATTGATAAACATTCAATCAGCTGAGAACATTTTAGTTACTCTAGTTAGCATTCATACTTCAGATTTCATATAATCCTAACTGAAGACAAACATGGACAGAGAAGAACAATCCTCAGAAAAACTTTTCAACATTTACATTCAGGCCGGCTGTAGCTCAGAGGTACAGCAGGTCGTCCATTAATCGGAAGATCCGCATTTCGATCCCCGGCTCCTCCAGTCCACATGTCGAAGTATCCTTGGGCAAGATACTGAACCCCAAATTGCTCTTGATGGCTGTTCCATCGGTGTGTGATTGTGAGTGAATGGTTACTGAGTAGCAAGTGGCACCTTGTACGGTAGCCTCAGCCATCAGTGTGCAGTTTCAAGATTAGGCTCCAACCTGTAGCAGACTTGGAGAAGAATGCATTGTTGTCTGCAGAGAGCCACCACAGATACAAAGACACAGTGGAGCCGTGGCTAAATTAACACTAGAAGAATAAAGAGTATCCTCCTAAACCACTCTGTCAGCTGTGCGTCAGAAGACAGTAATTAGTGACTTACACCAGAGGAAACCAGCCTTCAACTGAGAAGTAGCTTAAACCAAAAGGAAGCTTATAGAGCCTGAAACACAAATGGAAAACACACTAACATGGTCATGGAACTCAAAGTAGCAGCAGGGGCCCCAGGAGAGAGGGTGATTGCAAGAGAACTGAACCTTTTTTCTGATATACTGTGCCACGTCATCTGGCAACACTGTCCAACCAAAAACATATAAATTAACTTTCCTAAATTAGATTAAATTGGGATTCTGCTGGTTACCTTGATTTCATCAAGACCTGAGAATAAACTTTCAAGAGTTGTAAAATCCTGTCTGATAGTATAATAAACCAATTTTGAGTTTGGCATTTGATAAGCCTTCAAACTCATTGATCTATTACTCTGATTGGACTTCCTGGATGTAATCTCACTGGACTGTGAACATTCATCTGAGTACGTACTAAGAACTTTTTGGGAAAGGCCTACTGGCTTTGGGTGGACTGAAAATTTGTATCGCTGGACGGATGTATCCCTTATAACCACTGCTTTGAAAAAATGTATGCATGAGCTTGTCACTCTGTATTCAATGTGCAAACATCATCTATGTATTTTATTGTTCCATCTAAAACTTTGATGTAGCGTGGTTAAGTAAACACCCTAGCACCCAGCTTTGTGATGAAGCAGTGTGTCACTAACAAACCACAAACTGAGTGACATATAAAAGGGGTGACTAACCTCCATAGTCATAACCATCTATCCATCAGTGAGGAGATTGTTCATGGGGTTGACCTTAGTTTTACCCAGCACTCATCCTGCCATGCTGAAAAACAGAGCACCTCACAGTGAAGGTCACACTCTCATCCTGTCCAGGGATCAGAGTTAGGACTGTGATAGTCTGAGTGGGCGGAAGTTCGCTTCATAGTTCAGCCTCTTATTGGGCGGAACGAGCCACCCGCTGAAGTCCCGCCCTACCACCTCCGGTTGTGTAGCAGTTTTCACAGTCCCCTCAGAGAAAGGAAACAACAACAGAAACCTCGGATATTTCGACCTATGAGTTGAAAATGGCGAGTTTTGATGAAGATTTGGATATTGCGATAAGGAAGGCCTGCTCGGTTCTTTTGGTGGATTATTGTAAGGATATACAAAGAGTATGTTTACACCATTTGCTTACTAAGAAGGACGTTCTGGCTTGTTTACCGACCGGCTACGGTAAAAGTTTCATCTACCAAGCTTGGCCCATTATATGCAGTGAGCTAGCGAGGCTAAACAACAAAACATGGAGTGTAAAAATTCAGTGATTTTGGTCGTCTCCCCCTTGGTCGCTATCATGGAGGACCAGGTGAGAAGCCTGCAGTCTAAAGGCATAGCTGCAGCCTACGCCGGGCAAGACATGGAGACAGATGCCAAAACAGGTGCTGGCCACTTCTCTATTGTTTATGGTTCTCCAGAAACTTTTGTTGGCCAGGATAGATGGAGGAATATCCTTCAAATGGCCACCTTTCATGAGCAAATGGTGGGGATTGCTGTGGATGAAGTACACACGGTGACCCACTGGTAAGGGCAAATTACGGTTAACCATCTGTGTAATTTGCAATTTTTCTACAGCTAATGTTGATATCATGTGTGCAATTTGACACTAGAAAATCTGCTTATCATAATTATTTCGTTTACACTTATAGCAGTGGTAGAAGTAACAAAGTAGCCAACATTTATTCAAGTACTGTACTTAAGTACGTATTTGAGACATTTGTACTTGAGTATTTACATTTCATACAATTTTTTTTAAATTATAGTTACTTATCAGACGATGAATTGACATAAAATATGTTGTAATGATCAAAATGTTTAAAATGTCTTTGTCTTGTTTTTTTAAATGTGTTATTTAAACTGGGCGTGTTACACCAAAACCTCTTTCCACCCGGCAACATTTTTGCAAGCGCACTGTTGCTCCAGGAGCCTAGTGGCTCCAGGAGCCTAGTGGCTGGAGTCAGGTTGTCAGGGTCTTTACATTAAGTTTCCTATTAGTTTTGTAAAACATACATATTTTTTGTTGCAACCTGTGTGGGCTCCCCCTTTGTCCAGCCTTGAGCCGGGTTGTGACAGGATACGCTAGCAAATTTGAGTGAAAACAACCTGTTCAAAGTCATCAAAAACAGCTTTGTCAGTTAGCTCAGCGTCAGATACCTGATGCCAAAAGCCACCTTTTGTGGCGGTATGGTACATAGATAGGTAGCATCAGGTTAAAACGCTGCCGGTCATGACATAAGCGGTTAGAATGTCACAGGATGAGTGGGAGGGGTGGTGGATTGGTCCAACAAATCCTGGACTTTCACCTAGGAGCGTGCTGTTTCACTTCCATAATGAATGAAGAGCCAAACCCTGATGTTTTTTCTAAACCTAACCACGTGATTTTGCTGCCTAAACCATAATGTGCTTTTGTTGACGTCCTGGTGTTGGTTGTGGCATCATGAAACATCAACAGCAGATGCAGAGGATACCAAGCGCACAACATGTTGACATGAATGGCAATTGACAAAGCGGCAATAAGAGCAGAGGTGAGAGTAAGTCAAATGTGTGCAAGTCATAAGAAAGTCTCAAGTCATAACCGTAAAGTCTCAAGCAAGTCCCAAGTCACTGTGGTGAAAATCAAGAAAGTCAAGTTGGGTCATTGCTGTAAGTCAAGCAAGTCGAGTCAAGTCATTTGTCAGGTCAAGCAAGTGACAAATCAAGTCATACTCACAAACTCATAAAGACTGTATAACATAAACTGCTCCCAGTGGTGGAATGTAACTAAACACATTTACTCAGGTACCGTAAGTACAAATCTGAGCTTTTTCTTCTCATGCCACCATTTGCCTCTTCTCCACTACATTTATCTGTTAGCTTTAGTTACAGGATACTTTACAAATTAAAATTTTGCTCTTGAAATATGAAAATGTACAAGTACAGCTAGAATTATGAGTCACTGCCACTATTTTGATAATCATCTAAGTCGTTTTGAATGCAAAATCATTTCGTGGATCCAGCTTCATAAATGTGAGGATTTTTTTTTTTTTTCTTTTTTTTGCTGCTGCTGCTTTTGCATTTTATTTTAAGTTGTGGTTTGAACTGTTGGTCGGACAAAACACACATTATGAAGGTATCACTTTGGGCTCTGGGTAAGTGTGACGTTTTCTCTTACTATTTTACAAACCAAACAATCAATCAATTAATGGAGAAAATAATCTGCAGATTGACCCATGATGGAAATAATTTTCAGTTCAAAGTGAGCTCCACCAACTACAACAGTAAAATCCTGCTTTTACATTAATGCATGAGTCAAAATCATCTGATGAGATCAGATATAGAAGCAGACTACAACAGTCACGTGGGACATTTTTACAGTACTTTTACTTAATTCATCTTACTATACAACGACGAAAACTCTGTCTGTGGGTCTGTTCCACGTTTTTCTCCTCACTGACTTGGTCAATCCATGTGAAATTTGGCACAGTGGTAGAGGGTCATGGGAGGATGCGAGTGATGCAATATTACATCAATTGGCCAAAGGGGGGCGCTATAGCAACCGATTGAAATGTCAAACTTTGAAT
>NC_065519.1:40821813-40829340 GCF_006386435.1 Epinephelus moara
CTGGAGAAATTTAACTCTAATTGGCAACTGGGTGGCGCTATAACAACAGAAAAATGCTTCAAAATGGCTAAAATGCAGCCGATCGCTGTGGCTCCCCCTGTGGACCAATGTTGGTGTTGTTTTCTAATTTTTTGACTTGTAACAGAGTATTTTTACAAGGTTGTATTAGTTACTTTTACTAGAGTAAAGAATTTAAATACTTCCTCTCCTGCTCTGAGCCCTCTGGTCAGGGTGAAAGACTCAACTCTTATAACGACGTGCTGCTGTCAGAGCAGGTGAGATAATAACATAGTGTTAAAATCCCCACACACGAGCCAAGCCAGAACGCGAACCCAAAAAAAGGACTACCCTATATGTTTGAGTAGTCTTTCATGCTTTTGGTTTGTAGAAAATCCTCTTTACAAGTCGATGTTATCTTTTACGAAGGGTTTGTTTTGGACATGGACAACAAAATGTTGTACCATGGCTCAACCAGATCGGGGAATATCAGCTGAACATACTATGGACTGACAAATCACATTTTAAACCTATTCAATCTAACCACTAACTAGACTGCAGAGGGCCAAAAGGCAAACAGTCAAACTAAATATTTAGGGCCCAGCTGTACCATTGTGGTTCAGTAATGATGGAGGGTCACTTATACTTTTCTGGACTAGGAAACAAATTCTAAATCCAACTTCCAGCAGTATTCTCTCCTGTTGTGCAACACTGTGGGGACATCAACTGAATGGAAGCTTAAATAATATAATTCTTTTTTACTTACAGTAAAGTCAGCTGCTCATTTGAGTGCCGCACACAGTTATTTCTCACCACGTACAATTCATTTCCCACCCATATTGCTTTAATTTTCATGCAGTTCTTCTGAATAACACACCTCTTAGAGCTTTCATGGACAGAATAGAAGGTATAATCAGTAACCAGAGGCATATCTTTTTGCCGTCTTGCTACCTATGCTTTATGCGTGGAAACAACAATCTGTATCAGTGTTTTGCCAAAAGCGTCAGCATGTTTTCATGATATTATCATATGATAATAATGATGAAAAGTACGCTCTGTGCAGGAAGCACACTTTCTCATACAGAACAGCTGCTTTCAGGTGCAGCAAACTGCTTCAGCTATCACAATCACCGCTCCCCCTGGAGTAAATACGTGCAAATGGTTTCCACATATGGTGCTAAGGGGCACAGTCGGCCCAGCGTTCACTATGTCATGGCAGAGGATCTCATTTCAGCTAAGGACTCAGGAGGGTCCCACAGTAGGGATGCACCATGGATCTGCCATGGGCCCAGTCACAGACCAGGTGGTAATTTCATGTGGCTGTATCTGTAGGTGCAAAACAAAAAGTTGTGTAAAGCCTTTTTTCAAAGGAAGCAGTGTAAAGTCTGATTAGCTGCCTAAAGCGATCAGATGCATTGCATTGTGGCAAATGCAGGTGCTGAGTTTTGAAACAGAAAAAAAATACATTAACAAAAAAGAAAGAGCGTAGACCAAATAGTTCTTTGGATTCCCTTATAGGAACTGCCCACTGGAGAGCTACACCAAGAACTATGGAGCTTTAAGGACTGTTTTCCTTTAGCATTTGCACCACCAATAGGAGCACTGAAGTGTAGTACTGTAAGCCAGCCAACAGTTGGTATAGCAACATCACTATAGCTTTGAAGAGTCAAGATCATATTGTATTTCTGTTGTTACTTGGTAAAGCCTGGACTTCACTGTTGATCTGTTTGTCCAAGTTTCTTCCATTTGACTCGTTACATGCTGTTGATTGTGTTTTATGTTGGCTGCTGTTTACAAGGCTAATGTGTTATTAAAAAAATGCAGTTGGCTGTGCTGCATAGGCTCATGTGTTTGACCAATCACTGTACACTTACATCACTTATGGGTTTTTTTGGTTGTTTTTTTTTTAATTTAAATGACCCCATGGCTTTTTTTTTTCCAAGGAAAACTTTGCCACCGACCTACTATATCATTGTGCTTTTAGTTCCATCCAACACCTTTGTGATTGTTGCACTCCGTAGGAGGCTCCATATTTGGATGTGTTTAAAGCAATTTGTTGTTTCTAATTTAGTAACATTTTTGGTGCTATGCAAACAGTGCTGTCTCATATTACGTTGTCATGGAGAATTTCATTATGGACATTGTCAAGTTTCATTACTTTAGCACCACTGTCTAACTTACATTGAACTAAGAGGTTAAGAGCCTGTTTCTTCCAAAGTATTGGTTGGAGGGTGCACCCTGCAGATGATTTAAGCAGCCAGCTATAAATATCAGCCCTGATTAGCCAAACATTCCTGAACCAACCGTCGCCCTTTCCACATGCCAATCTATCCAGCACTCCAGGTAGTCTGTAACAACGCTCTAATTATCTGGAAGGCTCATAGTTACCACTATAATTTATAGACAAGCACTTGCACAGTTCAGATGTAATGTCAGGATTAAACAATACATGGCATTCAGAGATTACTCTGAGCTGATTCCCAGGAAATACTCACAAGCGTAACCTCTTCAACCCTGCCAGAGCCACCTGTGGGTCTATTATTGCAAACTCATGTTGCTCGGCATAAACATTGTTTAAACCCACAGAACTTCCAAAAGCATGTGGGTGAGGTATTATTTCTCCAGGCCTATCACAAGACAAGACCACTGATATTGGGGGATTTTGCAAAACCTGTTCAGTGAACCTTTTTTTTTTTTAAATATCCAATCTGCCTTTACTAAAATTCTTGCTCTCTACAATATCTGCACATGGCAACTACATCGTGGTTAGGGTAAGGAACAGATAGTGGTTATGTGAAGTTAAAAAGGACACATACATTACAACAGGATGTGATCTCTATTCTCTAGAAGGAAAGTTTAACATCCAACTTGTCTGTCCACCACCCTGACCTCCACATCCTCAGTTTCAACTTCACCACATATATTGCACACTGCTTCCTGCATCAACACTGAATATTGGAATTGGATGTAAATTGTAGGCCTTCCCCTTGAAAGATGGAGATTCAAGTCACAAGTCAGAGATCTCTCAGTCAAATGAGATTGCATCAAGTTGAGCAGTCTTTTGTTTTTGGCGAGTCAGTGTGCTGTACAGTGTACGTATTGAGGTGTTTTGGTCCCCAGATTTTGCTGCAGAGTGAACGCTATTCATTTTCACGCTATTCTTTGGTACAGGCAGCTGCGGATGTAATGAAACTTTGCACCATTAGGCTCCGAGATAACATTATCTTGTCTCTCCTGTGGTGAATTTACAGTTTACAAATACTTAATACCACACAGTCACTGATTTATTTTTTATTTTTTTGTATCTTTCGTCGGCAAAAATGCTGATGCACATTTCTGATCCCTCGTTAGCCCCGTTAGATTGTTAAATATATCACATGAATGACGCTGTCACACTGTATGTCCCACTGAGCCCTGTTTAACCTTAAAAAAAAAAAAAAAAAAAAAAAAACCTTTTAAAAAATTAACACTCAAATCTGATTTGACTGACATAATTCTGAGTCGGGTACAACGATGTTGCAATGGCAACAATTAATGCAAATTCAGCCAATCCCCAGGAATTCTGCAAGACCTTGCAAATTTGACCAATCACCACAAATGACTATTTAAAGGGGGTATAATCTCATTTCATTGCAGAGCTGTATGCAGCATATTGATTCGCTCTCTCTTTCTCTCTGTTTATCATGAGACTGCTGCTGTGGGACCAGAGCTCTGTGCCTGGGACAGAGTCATACACACAGTGACAGGGCTAACTGTTTGCATCACATGGCTAATGTTACTCAAGGATTATTTAAAGGTGTTGTTGGCGTAAGATGTATGGCTCGACGTTAACTGTGGGGCACCTGCCCAAGGGGTGGGAGGAGAGCCTCTCAAAGGGCCGTCCTTTAGTGCTGCATTATACAGCATTAACCACATTGGCAGCAATCTGCTGCCCCCCACCATCACAAATAGATTCATATTCTGTGGGGAACACTGAATGCTCATAATAATATGCTCTGAATCTGAGACAGCATCACAACTATTTGTGCAATTTTCACTTGCCCCCAAGATTTAATTGCAAACAATCAATAAAAAAAAAAACTACAAACAGTGCAACTGGCATCAAATTATTTTGTTTTTTTAGAATAGCTGCTGGAAAATCAGGCATTTCAGGCCACAACAATCACAAAAACAGCCCTTGGAATACTGGGCTACATTTCTTCCTCAGGCTTTCGTGGTATCTTTCACCAAACTGTGATGGCTCTCCCGAGACTAAATACAGAATGACCTGAAGACACTTTAATTGCCATTTAACTGGGATTTTGAATTCTAAAGCTTTCATTGTTGTGAAATACCATACGTCAGTCTGACTTTTTGGGAAGCAATGAATGGAATTAATTCAGCGCACACATGTACACTTCTATTTGACATATTCAGCAATGACAACCATGGCATCTTGGGTTGAATATTTATATATATATATATATAGCAGCCCAACTAGTATTTTATGTGTCATTAGATATACAGTGTAATAGCTTTAGCCTACAAGTAAAGATTCCTATTTGAAACCCATCACACACTGAATGTGTAATATTACAGGGCAGATTTTGGGTCCACTGGCTGGCTGTCTGCAGTGATTAATGGTGAGGTTCATCTCTGACTGACAGCAGTGACTATATTCCTTCCCCAGCTGCTGGATGATTAGGGTTTGCTGACATTGTGGTTTGCTGTGTGGCTTGGATGAGGGGCTGATTACATGTGTAATAAAGACTGGGGAAACCCTGGAACGCCCACAGAGCCTTCCTGAGATGACCACAGAGAATCTGAACATGTGTGTCTGTGATTCAGTGAAAACTATTTGAAGCAGGATACAGTATATTTCTGAAATTTACTCTAGCTATTTATGGTGCCCAGAGGTTAAATCATAAATTCTTGGTTGGCCAGCTAACCTGTCCTTTAGCATCACTTTTACACAACATATACTGTAGCATGTTGTCATGGAAAGAACTGCCATTAAATGTAGGCCTAACAACATCGGTTAAGGTTCATAAAGGTTCATGTCATATCATGCAGACCAAAGATTACACCAGTATAGCATGGATGGTGTGGTGTCAGCCAGTGAACCTCACTCTTGTCATACTGTATTTTGAATGTGTGGTTTGTAGACTATAGTCAGGTATCCATCCAAATGTAGCACAAATTTGAACCAAATTTAAAAACTAAAAAAGAATCTGCAAAAGAAAATTCAGATGTTTGCCCTTTCCTATCCACTATTGCTATGCAAATATTGGCAGTTGGTTTATCAAAATAAGTGGTAGGTTGCCCTAATTCTCCAGTTAGAAGTCTGCAGTAGGGGTGTGTGGATCAATACCAAAATACTGACACTCTCAATACTATGTTTAAATTTTGAAGATCGATCCTGTCCATAGGATTTATACCAAAAAAGAAATAGTTTCTCTCTTCTATGTCATACCTATTTGTATTTCAAGATTAAAACTGTGCAAACGAAGTTACGTTGTCTTAAAGGCTGCCTTTACACTACCATGTCTTGATGCCCAATTCATATTTGTTGCCTATATCCGATTTTTCCTGACTGCTGTTTACATGTTCTATTCACCTTATTTTTCACGGAAACACAGAGGCAAAACAGAACGCATCCAGCTTCCCGTTTTTTGTGCGACACTTTCGGTCCAGCACTGTGTAAATGTCCAGTGACATTACTGTGCGCATGGAAATGTTTACATTACTGAAAGCAATTTTAAGGACTAACTTTAAATATTTGAAGTTAATCGTTAAAGAATAAATCACCTGGAAAGCTGGCGCTGCTCCACATAATTTAAAAGGTAACTTAGTCTACACAGAGCAGTGGAAATGTCTGTGCAGCTGCAGACGGGTGTGGCTAGATGATTGATAGGTACATGCTGATTTGGGTGCTATCAGAGCCGATCCGTGCATCACTATGGCTTAATAATCAACTCAGTCAATAAAAACAACCCGTCCTGTGTTAGGAGTGTATGTCGCTGACAGAAAGAAAGAAAGAAAAGCAGCGTACACCTCACATAGGGGAGATGCGGTACGATTGTAGCAGGGGGACAGTTGTAGCACGGGCCCTTATTCGTGTTACACGCGTCTCCGGAATTTGAAAGTTGGAGCACGCGTTCGTCTTCCGGTGACCACTTCCGGTACAAAGAATCACTTCATTCCGACTCATTTTCCCGGAGTTATCAGTGAAATACTCATTTTCGAATCCGTAAGTAAAATATCGACACCAAAGGTGTTTTTCCATTCTGTCAAATAGTTTATTTATACACCACTGCAAGCATATGTCATCTGTTAGACCCATCCGTAGACTTAACATGAGCAATTTATTCATTTAGCAAGCTTGCTTAGTTTTTCTGTTATCCCGCCTAAAATGCAGGGAGACAGGGGAGGGACGGTTGTAGCACAGGGCCTTAACTTGTTTTTTATTCATGTTTTTTGACATTATGCTTGCAGGAAATACCCAGGATCAGAGTGAGGAAGACAGCCAGGGCTCAGATAGACCCAGACCTGTACGATAGAGCCTGGCAGGCTGTGTTGGAGGGCCAGTCTATTAGGGGTGCAGCCAAATACTATGATCTGTGCAACGTTTCCCTCCTCCGCTATATTAGTATGAGAAAACAGAATGATGGCAAAGCACCTTCCCTTGGTTACAGACCACACAACAAGGTGTTCAGTGCAGAGCAGGAAGCTAGACTGATCAAATATCTTGTACAAGCTGCAGATATTTTCTTTGGAGTCAGTCCTAAAGAGGTGAGGCCATATAAGAATATCAGTTTATCGATCCCTAAAGGTAAAGTCTGTTAGGCCTATTTATTTAGATGAGCCTACATGGCTATGAACAAAATTAATAAAATAACAATAAACAAAGTTCATGGTAATAAAAAACAATACATTAGTTACAGACCTCGGGGCCGCCCCAGGACACGCTGGAGGGACTACATCACCCGGCTGGCCTGGGAACGCCTCGGGGTTCCCGCGGAAGAGCTGACGGAAGTGGCTGGGGAGAGGACTGTCTGGGCTTCTTTGCTGAGGCTGCTGCCCCCACGACCCGGACCCAGATAAGTGGAGGACGACGAGTATGAGTACGAGTTCATTAGTTACAGTTCATGGTTAATATACATTCAATAAATACAATGTTAAAATCTTAAGTAAAAAATTTAAATTCATGATATAAATAGAGCGACAGGCTAATTGAGTTCATGGTTTAAAAAAATGAGTTAAACAATGTTACAGTTCATGATTTACATAAATACAATTCTAAAATATTTAAAAAATAAGTTAAAATATTAAAAATCATAAGTAGGTCTACATACACTGAACAAAAATATAAACCCAGCACTTTTGTTTTTGCTCCCATTTTTCATGAGCTGAACTCAAAGATCTAAAACATTTTCTATACACACAAAAGACCATTTCCCTCAAATATTGTTCACAAATCTGTCTAAATCTGTGTTAGTGAGCACTTCTCCTTTGCCGAGATAATCCATCCCACCTCACAGGTGTGGCATA
>NC_065519.1:40830202-40840723 GCF_006386435.1 Epinephelus moara
TGTCTATCCAGCATCTTGATATGCCACACCTGTGAGGTGGGATGGATTATCTCGGCAAAGGAGAAGTGCTCACTAACACAGATTTAGACAGATTTGTGAACAATATTTGAGGGAAATGGTCTTTTGTGTGTATAGAAAATGTTTTAGATCTTTGAGTTCAGCTCATGAAAAATGGGAGCAAAAACAAAAGTGTTGCGTTTATATTTTTGTTCAGTGTAAATATGGTTAATGTATGATTAAAAATGTGTGATTAAAAATCATTACGTGCTCTGCATCATCTTCAGGTCCGAAGTCTTGCCTACCAGCTGGCCAAACAGCACAACTGTACATATCCCAAAGGCTGGGATGACCATCAGATGGCAGGGAAGGACTGGTTTGCCAATTTTATGGACCGGAGCAAAAGCCTCTCCATCCACCGACCACAGGCCACGAGCCTCTCACGGGCAACAAGTTTTAATCGCACCAATGTGGGAATGTTCTTCGAAAACCTTTCCACTGTCATCGAGCGGTATCACTTCCAGGCCAAAGATATCTGGAATGTGGATGAGACCGGCACCAACACAGTTCAGGTCCCCGACAAGGTTGTCGCAAGCCGTGGGAGGAAGCAGGTGGGAGCGATAACATCTGCAGAAGAGCATTGGTCACGTTAGCACTGGCAGTCAATGCCCAAGGGAACCACATTCCACCTCACTTTGTGTTCCCAAGAAAAAAGTATCATGACCATTTTGTGCGTGATGGGCCTGCGGGTTGTATAGGTTCTTGCAGTGGGTCTGGTTGGATGCAAGAAGCCGATATTCTGATTTTCATGAGGCACTTTGTGAGCCACACCAACCCGTCTCCAGATTCAAAGGTGCTTCTTCTACTCGACAACCACGCCTCTCACCTGTCTTTGGAGTGTATTGAGTATTGCAGGGAAAAGGGCGTCGTGTTGCTGTCCTTCCTTCGTCACTGCTCCCACAGGCTGCAGCCACTGGACCGTAGCGTGTTTGGTCCCCTGAAGCGTTATCTCAACAAAGCCATGGATCACTGGATGACGAGCTACCCTGCAAAAACAATGTCGATCTATGATCTTCCAAGCATTGTGCCCACTGCACTGCCATCTGCAGCAACACCAGCTAACATCATGGCAGGCTTCAGGTGCACTGGCATATTACCTTTCAACCCACAGATCTTCAGTGACACAGATTTCTTACCTGCTTATGTCAAAGATCGTCCTGATCCTGCAATGCTGCAGGAGGCTTCTCTACCTGCCGCTCCACCTGCCACTCCACCCGTTTCTCTGGCTGATCCACCTGTTTCGGTACAGATATCCACCTCCAGTGCACTGCTCACCTCTCCCTCCCCTGGTGAGGCATCTGCTGAGGATGACTTCAGTCCCAAAGTGCTCCGCCCTTTTCCCAAGGCTGGACAGAGGAAAGGGGAACAAAAGGGGAGAAAGCGGCGATCAACGGCCATCCTCACTGACACTCCTGTCAAGAAAGTGCTAGAGGAGGAAAAGGCCAGGAAGGTGCAAAAAGTAAGGAAGCAGCTGCATAAAGACAACACAAAGACAAAGAAGACACAAAGGCCTGCAAAGAAAACTCACCATGAAAACCAAGTTGAGTGCCTTGTATGCTGCAAGGACTTCCTCTCCTCCAAGCCTGGCCTCTTCTGTGAGATGTGGGCGCATGAAGCTTGCACTGAGGGAGGAAGCATATACATTTGTCACAACTGTGATAATGAGTGATTTTTTTGTAATATGTGCTGCAGGCTACATGTAATATTCCAGTGTTAAGCTGGTAGCCTAGTTAAGACACTTTAGTAAGAGCACGGGCAAGTTCAGCATGTTCTGCAGTGCAAAATGTCTGTTTGCCACTTAGAGTTGTTTCATGTTGTTTAAAGTAGGCTTGTTACAAATAAATGCACCGTGTAGCTGATATTTAAAAAAAAAGAAGTATTATTCTGTTTTATTAAGCCTACTCTTTATTACAATGATTTAGGCTAATCATTTTCATGATGCACTTCACTCCAAGCACCTGTCACAGTAAATGTACATTGTCTTGTTTTATGTTTAATGATCTTTGTTTTATTGAGATCGGCCTGTTACTGAATAAAAGTTTACTAGGCTAACAAATGAATCTTTCATTCTTCATTTTTGAAAAGGCACCTTTAAAAACAATACATCTGTATTGACAGAGGACACATGTAGGTTGCTTGCATACAAATATTGGCAGTCTGAGTTGTAATTTTTTTATGTAGAATGGTGGAAAAACAAGAAGTGCTACAATCGACCAGGATCTCCCCTATTTATTTCTCACAGTTGAGCACACGTGTGGCTGGCATGCAGAAGCACCGTCTGTGTGTCTGTGTGTCGAGGGTGCGAGCCGCAGCTTCAGCTGCTCAGGTAGAGAGGCTGTGTAGCCCGGTGTGTTTTTTCGCTGATTTGGTTCTGCAGGTTCTCTGCTGGTACACTGGAGACGGGGATCAAGCAGTTTGTCTCACTCGGGATAGATTGTGCTTTTTTGGTTCATAGTTTTTGATTGACGTGTGATTTATTCGGCTTTCCTTCCTTTCCCTCGCTCATGAGCATGTCATCAAAATGCACTGTCGTCGCATTATTCATGACGTATGATGTGGATTGCCAGGAAATATCCGATCTGTCTGTTTAGATTACAGACCTATTGGCAGATATCTGATTCATATCCGATATATTTCCACATATGAAGGAGGCCTGAATCTGATCTGACAATATCCGATATCATGCGTTTTTTTTTCCTGTTTACACGTTCATGTTACAGATCCGATCTGTGCCACTTGAGAGGAAAAAATCAGAATTGGGTCACTTGAACCATGTAGTGTAAAGTAGGCCAAATACATCTAGTGCGTGTACTGTTTGAGTCTTCACCACTGTTGTATTTTCTGTACTCAAACAACACTCACAAAACGACCATTTGCATATGAATTAGCCACGCAGTGTCACCCTAAATTTGTGAAGAAATCTGTGTTTTTCTTGCATGCCTCTATGAACCACATTTAACAACAACAACACTGTATCAAGGCATCAATTTAAAACTTTTAAACACAATTCATGCAGTATTATTCAAGCCTCTTTGGTCTCGCAAAAAAAAAAAGACTGATTGTAAGCATTATTAGTAGGCTAATATTAACGGCTTTTTAATCAGGGAAAATAGCCTCACTGACATGCATATGTGTTACCATGGTTACGTGTATGCATTAGCATAAATAGGTTATGGGATATACCTGGCCTTTATCAGGATCAATTATTAGATCGCAGACAGATTTCACAATAAGCAGATGGATTTATCATTAGTGTAGCTGTTGGAATCATGCTAAAATCACGTATCTGCTGTCATAAAATCCTGTGGTTGGTTCGTTTTCTTTCACACTACATACAAACCGCACCTTAGTGCTGGCTTTTTTTCTGCCAACTCAGCATTTTGAATCAGTATCGGGGACAGTGGAGCCCCTTGGTGAATAAAATCACTCTGATTGGCAGTTCAGCTGAGCGTGCGGGAAGAGAAACAGAAGTGAGGAAAGTCAACAAACAGCTATAGTCAAGAGGGAGTAAGATCGAAACAAATGTGACATAAGGTAAGATTATTTTTCTTTAGCCATTGAGATCTTTAGCAGAAACGTTTCATGATGGATTGTGTTACTGTTCACTGGTGTACCATAATTATGCTCTGTACTTTAAACACTGGATTGTGTTGTCAGTGTGCTAACTGGCTAACTAGCATCAAGTTGGTCTTCCGGTTTCCCTTTTTGAATGACGATTACAGATGACTGCCGTCTGCTGATGTGGAGAGCTATTACTCCTCACACAGGTGCAGAATGTACGTGCTGGTTGGCCATTGGCTGCAGTCTTTGCGGTTTGTTCATGTGCAACTTTTGAGCCAGGACACGGAGACATGAGGCATTGTGACAGTCGGCTTTTGTTGCCACTGAAGTTTATTATCTATCTATTTTCTTATGTTATTATCTTACCTATTTTAATCCAGTTTTGCAGTGTTCTAAAACAGCTTTGTATTTGCCTCGCCTGTGTATCCTAGAACACATTGCATGCAGCCTTACAACAGCTTATCTCTTTTAAGATCCTTACTGCACACAGGTTTTTTGGACATTTGCCTTGTAGTAGTTTGAGCCATCATGTTATTCCTTGTAAGAAGCCATGTTTCAGCCAAACCTCTGTCTCAGCAGTAGAGAAACAGGGGTAAACTGTACAGATGTCTCCAGTGAACACTGCTGATAAGATTTCTGGAGTATGACGGCGGAGCGGAGGTGCAGTTTTGGGAACTAATAAGGAGAAGTGCATTTGAGTGGCCTCGGATAAGCCTGAATCTGTATTTAGCTTGATTTTTGGCCATCTGTGCCTAATCTGAAAAATATTTAAAGGAGACTTTGGAGACAGTGAGAGAAATAATTAATTGCTTATGAAAACAGGGACTTGCCAAGGACCATATAACAAGAGCCCCCGCTAAATGAAGCATCATAATGTAGGAATGTCCAACATGAACCCTATCAGACCAAAGCTCCTTCACTCTTCCACAGCCAGCGCCACATCAGGATCATAAACAAACTAGTTGGTGGATGTGGAGGTACAGCTCCTTGTTCTTGGCAGCTGCTCCTGTTCTGCTTTATTTGCCTTGTAAACCAAAACACCAAACACTTCAAACCCAATATGCATTGTATTTCAACTTTCTCTCTGCTAATCAAAATGAAATTAGATATAAAATGAATGAATTAGGAGGTGAATGCAGTAGTGTGTGTGTGTGTGTGTGTGTGTGTGTGTGTGTGTGTGTGTGTGTGTGAGTTACAGAGTTTACAGGCCTAGATACATTCAGTAATGACATTTGTGCAGCAAAAGCATATTTTCCAATAGAAAAATGTTTCTATCTATTCAGGAGTTGTCTGGGTGTGTTAGTCTGACTTTGACAAATTCAATTTAGTATGACTTCAGTAGTAATTTCCACAAGATTGACACACACACACACACACACACACACACACACACACACACACACACAATGATCATACATGATTCTCTCCACAATACTTAAAAACAGCCTCTGCTCCAATGCCAAAGTCAACAGCGCTCAGATGAACCCTAAATGCATTCACATCCCAGGTCGTCAAATACAGACGCTTCTAGATCATCAGATACTGACAATTTCTCAGACCCCTGTGTGATACTGACGCTGGTGCCCAGATTCTTCCTGTGGAAGCTGGCACATAGACCTCACTCCACTGACACTCCTCACTCAACACTGCTCGCAAGCACCATTTGAGCCAGATTAAAGGGCAGGACTGAACCGTTTAACGAAAATAGAGGGGGAGGGGATGTTTACTTTTTTGCCAAAACAAGAAAAGAAAACAAAACCATTAGTTTTAGTTAAAACATTGTAAAAAAAATCCTTCTGTGAATGGTAATAGGTTAGTAATTCTCTAGGATCCTCCTGACTTTTCTTCTCTGTATGGCGCTGCTGGCTGTATCCTATGTGAAACTCATGTTATGCATGCTTAGAGTTGTCAGCTGTCACAGTTAGGTTAAGAAAAAAAAAACACATCTTGTTTTGGGTTAAAAAAAAGTATGTCACGTGTTGTTAATATGTCGCTTTAGTAACGTAAGTAAGTCACGGACGGGCAGAAACAGTACTGACTTGCATCAAACAGTACTGACTTTTGGCTTCACACAGGACTGGTACAGCAGTCTTCCATACTTAGTAAGTAAGTAAGTAAGTAAGTGCTCTGAGCATCAAATTTTGCTGCAGATGGGTTTACATTGGAATTTGTTAAAAGCCCAGTGCGTGTCATAGAGACGCTAAAGGGCACCTTTGGCAACAGTATCACATGCCAAGGGGCATGTCAAAGCACCGGTTTTGATGACCTAGATATAAGAATGGGCTGACAGACCTCACATCAGATATGCAAGCTCTGTTGACATTTTTAAAGAATACCTGAAGACTAACTTATCCAGGCAGGCATGAAATATGACGCCCTTGATGTATGATGTTGAAGAAAAGCGATTTCATGTGCATTGCTCAAAATGCCTACCACTTCCTCTGAATCTTTGCCCTAATGTCTTATAAAACCAACCTGGTCTCACTCCAAACCCATCAAATACTGATGCTTGGTCAACGGCCCTCGGCATAAGGGGCACCTTTTAGCAGGACTATGAGACGTACCAGGTGGCTGCGTTTTTTTTATGCTCCGAGCAACTATTGTAGTGTAAAGAGTGAGAAAGTCCGTGTAGGTCAGATGGAAGAGGGATGGTTAGTGGGTCAAACAAAGTCTGGACCTTCAGTGGGGAGAATGCTGTTTGTGTTCCATGTGAAATCAAAATCAATTAAGTTATTAGGTACTGTAGTGTAGTCTAGTATGTGTAGCACTATGCTAGTGACATATGTCACATTACATACCTGATGTAAGTCACGTGACGTTTATTACATCAGTAATATCAGTTGGGGTGGCTGTGGTTCAGAGGTAGCGCAGGTTGTTCACCAATCAGAAGATCGGCGGTTCTATTACTAGCTCCAGTCTGCATGTCGAAGTATCCAAGTTACTAAACCTCAGATTGCTCCTGATAGCTGCTCCATTGGTGTGTCAGAGTGTTTGAGTGAGTGAATGTGACATGTAGTGTAAAGGCCGGAACTAGAAAGGTGCCATACAAGAGCAGTCTATTTACAAAAAATAGCTATCTTAAAGCCAAACCATGATGTTTTTTCCTTTATCTAACCATGTGCTTTTGTTGCCTAAAGCTGTGGAAGTAAACCTGCGTCTTTTTTAACATATGTTCTAAGTTTATTTTGAAACAAGACTGTATGCATTTAAGGAGCAGGTACTGTACATTTTCTCTGAAAATGGAAGTAGTCTTTGAAAAGACATAATGCATGTAATGAGTGTAATCTGACATGCCATCCCTGGGCGTCCAAAACTGATGCAAGAGGGGTGTCAATATTTTGCAGTGTAAGGCCACTGACCAAGCGTCAGCTTAGCTTGTGTGGAGTAATACTGTGTTGCAGGGCAGTAGTCACCATATACATTGAGGGGGACACATCCCCCCCCAATGTTCAGATATGCCCAAAATGTCCGCCCCAAATATATATCTGAAACTGAAAAACAACGACAAACATTGTTTTTTTCATTGCTATTCTTATACCCCCGGGTAAAAATTTGTTCCCACTTCAGGGCTATGGCCCGGATGTTTTCAACTCCTAGCGACGCCCCTGGTCCCCTCCAATGTTGACTCCATGGCTACACCCTTGTTGTGTTGGCAAAACATATATAATCAATCAATCAAATTTATTTATAAAGCCCAATATCACAAATCACAATTTGCCTCAGAGGGCTTTACAGCATACGATAATCCTGCATTAACTTTTGAAATGGTCGTTTCTGGAAATTGCTGTTTAAAATTATACACACATTTCACTTAGTGTGTGCGCAGTTAAGAGCTTCTTTAAGTTGGCTGTCTGTGGAGCTCTTTTGTACCTACTGTACAGTTACAGATAAACAAGAAAGGGGATAGAGGGAGAGAGGGGAAAACACGCAGCAAAGGGCCACGGGTCAGAATTGAACCTGAGCGGTTGCGTTAAGGAATTAGCCTTTTGTACATAAGGCACACGTTCTACCAAGTGAAGTTCTGGAGCTTCTTAAGATGCCCTTACCTACAAGTGGATAGAAGGCATTTGCAATCGTTTTGTGTCTTCAGGCAATGTTTTTGATAAAAACTTCTTAAGGTTAAGAAGGTCCTTGTGTTTCCTTTTTAATCGAATTTGCTCCATATCTGTCAGCATGGAGATACAGAAGCTTTTCATTTAAAATTTGTATTTAACTGCCAAAGCTGCAACAAACTCTGTCACTAAACCCAGTAAGACCAGAGTGTTGCACTTAACCTAAACCCACCTGGGCAGAGGGTGCCAGTATCGCTGTTGCAGATGAACCATTTACAACTCTTCAATAAGAATTGTGTGACATTGGCTACGGTTACATGATGGCTTCTCATTAGGAATGAAATAAATCTGAATTAAATCATTTGGAATTAAAGTGTTTCCAGGCAGTTTACATGGGAAATGTTCATTCCGAATGAGGGTTTACACGGAGATCAGTTTAATCGCCTTTTAATCGCCTTTATTCAGGTCTGTGCAAGGTTTGGGGCAGGGAAGGTTTCTGATTGGATAGGGGGTGGGGCGGATGTTACGTGTTTACGTTTACAGGAAGAAAACACTGTAGTCCTCGCTCCGGATAACAAGATGCTTGACGACGCCGTTCTTAGTGCCTTTTTCGGGCTTGTTTTGCTTATATTCTTGAAGCAGCAGTACGACAACAACCTTGTTCTGCTAATGCTTCGTCTGTTGAGGAGGAGAAGGGAGGTAGAAGGTCGAAGAAGGGAGATAGAAGACCGTGCTGTGGCGAATGGAAACCGGTGAGTGCAATGAGTCCGACTGCTCT
Source organism: Epinephelus moara (assembly GCF_006386435.1). Classification (NCBI taxonomy): domain Eukaryota; kingdom Metazoa; phylum Chordata; class Actinopteri; order Perciformes; family Serranidae; genus Epinephelus; species Epinephelus moara. The sequence continues at coordinate 40,838,651 of NC_065519.1, forward strand.
ATCTCAGCCCGTTGCTATGCGCGCTATATACGTCATCGCGCCAGAAGGGCAAGGAAACGAGCATGCGCAGAAAGACTGGAAAGAACTTAAAGAGGAATGAGTGTATACATGCACACAAAATTGTTTCATTCGGAATGACAAACAGAATAAACCACCCCCTTTAATCGGATTTAATTTTCAATCGGAATGACCGTTTACATGACCACTTTTAATCGGAATGGCCTTTCATTCCGATTAAAAGTGGAATTAAACTGTGCATGTAAACGTACTGAGTGTCTGATCAAATTGCTCTCCATGAGACTGAACACACTAACATGCTGTTGTTGTTTCCTCTCCACTTGGAATGTGACCAGTGTACTGTAAACATAACTGGGTGTATGCCTTAAACAGCTTCATAGACGTGTATGGGTTTATGGTACACTAAAGGTACAGTTAGGGCCTCCCTGAGGTGACTGCTGGAGAGATTTAGCTCTACACAAACCCCAAAGTTTCAGTGTTGATAGAATGAAGTTAACGGAAGTATAAACCATGTGCATCTACAGCAGTTCAGCCGCTGAGGTGTTATTGTAGTTATGAGCCCCACAGTCCTCTTGATTAGACTGTATCAGTCATTATAATACACTCTCACCAGCAGTGTTTCAGCAGCTGACAGGCCACAGTGTGAAACCTCTCGCTCCCTGTCTTATCTGCAGTCACTGTGCTGGTGTGGGAGCATACAGTAGATGTTGGTTGCAAACGGTGCCAAAGCAAATGCAGCCAAATGTCTTTGCCATGCTGAACTGATTAAGTCCTAAACCTGGTCCTGGGATTGACTGACAGGAATTAGCTGCATGCACCACTGATGTCATCAGTTATACATGCATGGCCTGGTATGGGCTGTGCAAATTGTGAGACTGGACTTATTTTTGACTGTTCCCCATGTTTGTCTGCTTTTAGGTGGTGCATACAAGGAATTGAAGAGAATTTGTGGCATTCACTAACTTTCTTCTACAAACAGAATTCAGGAGTGGTCAGGACTATTTGTACAGTTCGTGAACCAAGAACAGTTAGTCTGCCCTTCTGCATAGATATAATTAACGAATGTGAATGAAAAATTACCTTTTTTTTGTGGCACATTTCATTAGTTGCTAGGAAAATCTTTCGAAATCAGCTACTTCAGGGTCTTTCCCCAGGTAGCTGCTGATATCTTCTGCTGCACTCAGCAGTGTTACATCACCTACTGTAGGCTATAATATTTTCCTGTCTAATATCTGCATGATTGTCACATCTCCTAGACGACCTCTCATATTAGTCATGGACTGCTTTGCTTCATAAAGACATTTTCAGCAACTTTATGTTGCCTGAGGCCTTTCCACACTAAGTCAATTTTTTTTTCCTATGCATTTTTTTTAATCCATCATCTCACGGAAAGTGCAAAGCGCAAAACCCTACCTTGCACACTGAGTCCAATGCATTTTATTGTTCTATTCATTGCAAAAATACACAATACCTGACCCAATGTAAAGACACGTTTGTTGTCGATGTTTCAGGATGGTGTGTCAGTTTACACTATGCAACACAAGCATGTAGTTATGTTTAAAAATGGTTTGGCTCTACAGACATTCATATGGGGAGCGAACACCGGCCTCCTGGGTGAAAGTCCAGGGTTTGTTGGAGCCATCTACTGCAATTCTTGCCCACCCTATAGGGGCTTTTCAGCTACTTATATTACATCATTAAAACTGAGGCCGTCCAGTGGCATGTCATAACATACCCATCCGGCCGCGTTATTAACTGATTCTGCCCGTCTGCATATCATACTGCCTTTACAGGTGCTTTCTGGCTGCCTGGCAGTGTAACACTGCAAAAGGTTCTGTCAAGCCATGTTTCAAACTGACATTCACAGCACTGTATTCACAGCACTTCCTATGTTGGACTAAACGTCATCATGTTGTGAGCATGAACTGTCACGTTATTTTCTTGCGTGTCTTTCTCGCGACACTACCCGCGGCAACAAGGAGTGACGTCATTTCCCGGGAAATTCCTCTCTTTCTTCCGCGGTAAATATTTCTCTCAGCTTGCAGTCACACACTC
>NC_065519.1:40842327-40842467 GCF_006386435.1 Epinephelus moara
TAATGTAATGTAATGTAAATTCAAGTGTAGTAACCAGGTTTCAAGCTGTAGAGGACACTCCATACCACATTTTTAAAATAAAATGTAGATTTTCAACAGTTTGCACTAAACTGTCAAGATTTTGAGCAGGATGAGTCAGT